>NC_137435.1:16327500-16475000 GCF_964374335.1 Astatotilapia calliptera
AGAGCAAAACTATTCTAAAAATCTCAGATATCTTCTCATTATGTCAATAAATCTTCCTGTTTTTAGACAGCAGATGTGTGTGAGAGTGTGTGTGAGTGTGTGTGCAGCGTATTAACTTCCCCTGTGACTCTGCTGGTTGCTTGCGTCTGTCCCACAGCGTCCTCTTTTAACTTCCACTCAAACAAAAGCTTTCCCTTTCTGAGCTGAGACAACGATTAGATCTCAAAGTCCACATTACTACCGCCCAGGGGCACCCACTGGTCAGAACACACACACACACAGACACACACAGACACACACAGAGTGGGAGCCATGATGACTTCTTCAAGCACTGTGATTGGCTGGTCTGGGGACTGACGCTGACCTGTGTGGATAGGTGTGGACTGCTGGAAGACAAAGGGCACATATCCACTTGCTATGCAGTCTTCTGCTCTGTATCGCCTTACATAATTGGGATCATACGAGCACCAAATGGCGCCCGCCGCAGCACCCAACAGCCTCGCAGAGCAGAGTTTACCTGAGAGATCTTACCTGTCACCTGTACTGTCCTCTTTCATGTTTTTCCCCCTTCGTCTCTGTGGAGAGAAACGGACAAACTGACTCATCCGGATCCAAAGAGGCTTCTGTCTTCACTTCCTCCTTATTCACCATAACACAATGGTAATTGGTAATAGTGGGCGTGTGTGCATCTGGTGCAATAACCCCCCCCCCCCCCAAATCAAGCCCCACTCCTCCTCTTCATCTTCCCAGCCCCCACCTTGTTGAAAGCTCATTAAAAGACCTGCTGTTAATGAGCTAGAGGGATCATAGAACTTCATTTTCATTAGTGGGGGTGGGGGTGGTGGGGTTAAGGCCAGAGATGCTGGTGCAGAGGTTTTTATGCCCTTAAAATGGAGTCAGCAATTATCCCAACCCCTTGACACTCCCCACCCATCCTGCTCTGCCTCCTAACATGCCCACAAACAATAACCAAACTGCCACCAGGCACCCGCCTCCCCCTCCAATTTTGTATCCTGAGAAATCCTGGCCACCCGTGTCCCATCACAGCTTGCTGCACCCATCGCACAATCTGTGGAGTGACTGACACCAACTCAAACACACTCACGCACACACACACAGTAACTAGTGCACTCCCCCTCCTAACTGGCAGAATTACATTACAGTGTTTCCAGACAAAGCGAGTAACATCACAAGGATGTAAACAAGGACTGAGGGTCCCTTATCCAAACACTCACATTAAAAATTAATAACTCAGCGCTGACTGTGGTCCTCAGAGGAACGACCCGCACTGACTAAGACAACATCCTGGTGAGAAAGGACACTTAAAAATAGTTTCAGAAGCTTTGTTGTCCCAGAACAGGAAACAAAATATTCATGGGAGAAAAAAAGAAAAAAAAGAAATGAACTAAGAGAACAGAAAGACAGACGAGGAGGGAAGAAAATCTCGAAAATGTAAAATATTTCACCTCACACTTTATTGAGGCTCCTTGTGACAACTGACAAGGTCAATTACAAAATGGCATCAAGTTTACAAAGACAGCAGGAGCGGCGAAAGCTTCACGATAACCTAGAAAAAAAAGCAAACAATGTAGGGAGATAATATTAACAGCAAGCAATAGCAATAAAGTCAGTATATATATATGTATATATACATACATAAAAATAAATCCCTGAACAGTTACACTGCACTCTTTCATAATCCACTTTTAGAAAACACAACAGTTTATTTTGACCTGAATGCAGCAGACATCAGACAAAGTCATCACAGTAGTCACGAGAGGGGGAAAAAAAAAGGGTGGGGGCAATCTGCCTGAAGGCTCTGACCTGATCCCAGGATGGAGGCTTCAAGCAGAGTCTGCGATATGTACACACAAACAAAAAAAACGCCCAAAAATGTACATACAACTCACTCGTGCAAGCCCTCCAAACCTGGCGAAACATGCGGCGTCCATAAATTAGGAAGAACTGAGACACAGGAAAGCAAGAAAAGAAATTCAAGTTACTGCAAAGCATGCACGAGCTTCAACCAGTCCAGTAATTTACAGATGTAAACAATGAAAGACAGATATTACCATCACAACCGTCACTGAGAGAAAACAAAAATAATACACACCCGTTTCACATGTAGGTAAAATTGCTGTTTTTCTTGTGTTTTTTCAAAAAAAATTTTTAAATGCATAGAAAAAAATGAAAGGAAAACATCAGTAGACTTTAAATTCTCTTAATTTCACATTTATATTTATATTTAAAAAAACCAAAACAAACAAAAACAGAACAGATAGTCATCCACACACACACTGTGACAAAGTCAGGAGCACAACCTTGCTTTAGGCCCCGCGAGCCTTGTAAACATTACGTTAAGTGACAAGTGTTGTGACAAGCAAGCGCCTTTAAAAAGAGGAGTCTGAGAAACTGCAGGCGGGCAGTGTTTGGATTCATTTCCCCCCTCTGTGTCTGTTCAAACCGCTTTAGCCTTTAAAAGGTCTTCTCATAAGAAAACCAGCAATGGCTATGCGGCACAATATGACCTCTCTCCATCTGAAAATATATTAAAGTTGCTCTATTGTCAGGCTTTTTCCCTTTTCTTTTTAAATTCAACATAAACCGTTTTCTGCACCGCGTGGCAGTTAAGATCTGCCTCCACCTGTCCAGCGGGTCACCAGAGACATAAATCACATGTCTTTTGCATCCTGCACTGCAACATGGTGATCAGTTTCCTGTGTCGGTGTGGACTGTGGCAGTTCACTTCCTGTTCGAGAGCTATGGTAATCTCCCTGCTGAATGTCATGGCCTTGTTTTTCTCTGTGGTCTAAAAGAACTGTAGGCACTTAGTTTCAACTGGCAGCTGCGCACATAATCGTGAACAACGTCTTCTGGGGGCGGCTTTCTATACACAGACGCACACACCTGCAGCTTCTTTAAACTGCACTTTAACTCAGTTTCTTTTTGTTTTACTAAATGGGGGGTTAAATTCTATACAGTGCTTTTTTTGTTGTTTTTATTTGAGAGACTCTCAGGGTGCAGGAGTCAAAGCTAAAGGGGCCTCCGTGCTGCTCTCAGGCGGGAGGTCGTTCGCTATGGCTGGACTCCTGCTGCTCTCCATGTACTCTTGGCTTTGCCTTTCCTCCACCTCCATGGTGCTGGACATGTTACTCTGCATTCTGTTCTCCATCTCTATCTGATCCAATCCGGCTTCTTCGTCCTCCATTTTCACCACCGCTGCAGCTTTTCCCCCTGCTTTTATTGCAGCCAGAGTATCTGCGGCGCTGGCCTGCGCATATGCTCCCACGCTGGCGTGACTCAGGCCGTGAACCTTCTTCAGGTGTTTCTCCAGTGTTGCATAGACGGTGAAGGGCACCGCGCACAGCTGGCACAAGAAGGACGCCTTTGCGCCCTGGGCTCCGTGGGTCTTCATGTGGCGCGTCAGCTTTGAGCTCTGTGCGCAGGCGTAGTTGCACAGGCCGCAGCGGTAGGGCCGCTCGCCGGTGTGGCTGCGGCGGTGCACGGTCAGGTTGCTGCTGTTCCTGAACTGTTTGCCGCAGAACTCGCAGGCCTCGTCCTTCTTCTTCTTCCCTGGCGCTCCAGCAGACGCGCCGCCGCTGCCTGCTGTGCTCACGCTTCCCGTCACGGTCCTCCGCTCATTGTCCCTCTGCCACTCCTGCACTGCCTCGCTGACTTTGGCCGAGCTCCACTCCTTCTCGATGATCTCTTTCGTTCTTTCGTTCTCCCACTCTCCCACACCTCGCACCTTGTCGCTCACCTCAGGACGTTTTGGAGTGCAGTTTCCGCTGGCGATGCCGCTCTCGCCGCTGCCGCCCGTCTCTCCGCTCTCCAGCGAGCCTTCAGAGGGGCTGGCGCAAGGCGAGGTGTGTGGAGCCTCTGCATGTACCTCCGTCTCCTCCTCACCTCCCTCTCTGGTGGTCTGGTAGAGCCTCAGCAGCTCCCTCTCTGGTGGTCTGACCTGAGAGGGCAGCAGCACTAGACCTGAAGCCAAGGATGGGTGTTTGGGGAAGGTCAAGTCCAGCTCGGAGGGGATGTGGGCCATCAGGTCTCCCTTCCCCGTGATTCCCGCTGGCTGAATCTGAAGCCTGCCTCTTGGCCCCTGCCTCCCTCCTTCCTCCTCGACCATCTCCACAGACTCATATCCACTTCCTCCTCCTCCGGCCTCCCGGTGATGACTCCTTATATGACGAGCCAGCTGGCCACTCTGGGCGAACGCCTGGCCGCACACACCACAGTGATAAGGCCGCTCGCAGGCGTGAGTCCGGCGGTGGGCGGAGAGGGCGCGGAGGGACTGGAAGTTCTGGTCACACAGCTCACAGTGGAAGTCGGCCTGGAGGGCGCTTGTCTGAGGAAAAGGAGAAGCTGCCGGTGGAGAAGAAGAGGGCGACAGCACCAGGCCTCCGGGGGAGCCACTTGTTGTGTTGTTATTCACCTCGGCAAGCTCCCTGAGCCGCACGGAAAAGTTCAAAGTCTGCAGGTTCCTGGAGGAGGAAGAGGAGGAGGAGGCAGGTGACGAGGAGGAGAGGGGGCCGTGGGACTGACGGGAACGGCCAAGACGTGGGACGGAGGGTTGGAAGGCTGAAGCGAGCGCTTGGGTCAGGTGTCGTGGGTCCAAAATGGCTGCAGCACTTTTGTGGTCTTTAAGATCCCTACTTCCTCCTCCTTCCATGACAGCGTCGCCCTCATCCTCCTGGTAGATGCTGAAGGAGTGCGTGTGCTGAGCGTGCTGTAAGAGCAACCACGCGGACTGGAAGACGGCCTCACACTGCTGGCAGATGAAATACAAGGGCTCCTCTGGCACTGCAAACACAGACCAAACAGAAGTGAGTTAGTGGTTTTGATAAAGGACGCTAACTAAGAGTACAGCTAAAAGTGTCCAGCACCCACCGCGGGACAGGACAAACATGCAGCCACCTGAAGAGGCGGTTCTCAAAAGATCAATCATTCAATTCAGTCAGGTCAATCATTAACAGCAGAAATGGATCCAAGGTCAGTTTGAAAACCACTGCTTTAGTGTCCACAAACACTTCACACATCCAGCAGATACACAGACACCTTCTCTGCAATAATGCAATAAGGATCTTTATTAACACCCCATAAATTTATACACAGGCATCAATAATTGTATTTTGACTTTCATATTTACACTTAAAACCTTATTTACTTTCATATCTGTATCTCATTTTCTTATAGCTTTCTGTTCTTGGTTAAAAATGTATTAATTATATTTTATTCCAGGTGCACACCCACGTGTGGGGGAACAACATTTCGGATACGTGCATGTCCTGCACATGTGTGTCTGTCCTTCGAGCTCTACTTTTGGTCTCCACCACCTTCTCAGTGAAATATATCTTTAGTTCCTGATTGTTTACTGGCTCATTGCTGCTTTAAATAAGTAAATTTAAAAAACTCATTTTGACAGCTGGAAAAAGTTTCAAAGACTTTGGGCTACTGGACTTAAAATTTTGCAGAGCAACTTTTTTTAAAAGAGTGAAAGATAACATATTCAGAGGGTTAGGGTCATCACGGAAGATGACTCAGACCTCAGAGGGTTAAACATAAAAAGCCACTGATAACCCACAACATTAAAACCAAAGCTACTTTCGGCCGCTCCCTTTTTCACACGAAGGTCTCGACAGCGAGCAGCTCTGCATGTTTGGTGCAACAGATTTTTTTTACACTTTGTGACACAACACCGAAGAGATTTTTGTCTCCTCCCGGGATCAAACCAGGGATCTTTCCGCTTGATAGGCTATGGCTAGCCACTAGCCGCAACATGAAAATCACTCGCCTGATATCATGTGACCCACTGGGCATGAGCAGGTGGTATTTCTGCACCCTGTGGGTTGTGGCTTGGGGTGGATTGGGCTTGTTCTGGCACGTCCTAGGGATACTTGATCGGACTGAGGATGTTGTGCTCCTGAACAATTACAGATCTTTGTGTGTGGGAGGGAGAGGCTTCTGCCATCAGGGAGTGCTAGTGCTTTTCTACTCTAATTGTACGCTCAAAACACTTTATACATTTCTCATTCATTAATACAAGTAGTGCTTTCTGTCCAACATCCAACTCCGATGAACTGATTGGGAACAACTCTGGGTTGACTCAGGGCATGAAGACTGGAGTAGGCAGGGATCAAACCACCAACTTTCCGATTAGTAGATGACCTGCTTTACCTCCTGAGCCTCCTTTAGATGTCAAATTGACGCCCACACAAGTACCAGGACTCAAGTTTTCTTTTCCCAGTAAAGCTTTAACTTCTCATTGGTTTTAATGTCCTGGCTGCTTTTAAAGATGCTTTGAAGCGATTAAACTGAACAGTATAAGACTATAAGAAGAGTAGTACAGACAGACTGCTGCAGTTTAAATGCATTAAAGGTGATGAGAAGACCTAAGGCCCAACTAAGGAAAGGAAGAACTGAGGGAGGCAAAAGTGCGACCTGAAGAAAGAGAAATCAGGATCCGGAAACTGGAAGTCCAACAGCGAGGCGAGCTGTGTCACAGAGTACATCTGGAGATATTTTTATATGTGGATAGCTTTGTCTCCTCACCGAGAGCCACTCTCCAATTAAGCTGCAAATTGCTAATTAGCAGAACGCAGAAAACGAACGCTTTATGTAAATCAGGCTCTGACTCAGCCTGCTTGACAAATGAGGCCTTTCTGCATAAATCAAAATTGGAGAGAAGATTCCCAAATTGCGGGAAAAAAAAACTATTTTTTTCTCTCCTCTCTTTCTCTTTTTTTGGAGAGGTTCAAAGCCGACTCTGGTATAAGCCTCTTTCATGTTTCCTCAAGTTAAATCCTTCTGTATTTTACTGGAGGGGGAGAGGGGGTGGGGGGGGTGAAGATGAAAAAGAGAGCAACTGTTTCTCCCCCCCCCTTCGCCATCCCCTCTGTCTGGAGACGACAGGAGCTGCGGTGTTCGAGTCCTTTAACCTAGCCTGAGGAGAAACCCAGGAGAAGTTGTGATACTTCTTTTAAAAATAGGGTGAGGAGCTGGAGCAGGAAAAAAAAGGAAGAAGAAGAAGGGGAGGGAGATAGGTAGGTCAGGGCTCAGGAGATAAAAAGAAAATGAGATAAAAAGATTATAATGTAGTACGGGGGGCTGAGAGATGCCACAAAAATATGTCACCCCTTCGGATTGGAGCTGAGACCCATCCTCCAACCCCGGCTCTCCTCACCCCGCCGCCCCCCAGTACCCTCCAAATCTTTCCCTGAGGGGGGGTGGTGGGGGGGTGGTGGGGCTTTTGTCTCGGGGTCCTGGAGTGAAACACAATACCCAGCCGGTTTCTCTTTCCTTCGCTCTCTCTCCCCGCTCACTCCTCACTCTTTTTTTTTTTTCCCCTGTAAGGATTCCCATTTGGCCCGGGGTAGCACTTGAATATTAAGCAGAAGCAATAACTACTAATTAAAAATGCAGATTGGCTGGGAGCACTAACGAGCAGCAGGCAGAATCTCTTTTCCCTCGGGAGGAGGAGGGAGGAGAAAAGAGAGGAAGAAGAGAGGAGAGGGGGGTGCGAGAAATTGAAAGAGGGCAAAGCGAAAGTGTGTTGAAGATGGGGGGGGGGGGGATGTTGGTGGGAGGGGGTGGGTGATGAGGAGGAAAAAAAAAACAAACAAGGAGAATAAATAAAAAGGAATGAGACAGATGCACGCGGCTCTTCAGTAATCCATCCTGCTCTACCCCCTTCCCTCCGCTCTTGAATGCAGGAAAATAAATGGAGGACCTGTCTGTTGTGGGATAACTGCTCTTTCGCTTTCAGTCATCTTGTCAGATGTTCAATTTCTCTACCACAAATAAAAATAGAAAAACAGCTCGTCGCTCGAGTAAAACCAAAACATCAACTAGAACTTTTCAGGGCCAGCCGGACGCCCAATTAAAGCCACACTCTGCACATTTCAGCTCAGACTTTGTTTTTATGTCCAAACAAGCAGCAACCTAGATTCTTGAATTAAAAAAAAAATAAAAACATCTAATCTAAGCTTTTCTTCTTTTGCATTTTTCACATGTTGTCGTGCTCTCCACTTCCGCCTCATGCACGTGTTAGGTTTGTTGTATAATCCTGCAGGCCACCAAATTACTAAACCGGTGTGCTTCTGTGCCTCAGAGTGAGAGGCAGAGCAAGAGAGGTGAGCACACTGAAACAGAAGAAACAAAACAAGAGGGGTTGTGGACAAACGGAAATGGTGCGTGCAGCCGTCCCTTGAGCGTTACACAAAGGAAGGAACTGCTAACTTGTGGCAGAGAGAGTTTCAAAATGTGCAAAGGGGGCACTCACACCTTACACGCGTCTGCAGCGAGACGCTCTGTCCGTTTTCGAGAGCTACAACGTGGCCTTCACGTTTCTTTTTCTTTTTTCTTTGGTTGTTTATTTTAAACCTGGACACGAAGAGCCCTTCTTCAAAAAGGATCTCAGTTAAATTATGAAAGAAAATAAAGAATTTCTGATCGAGTTTAATGGGCTCCACCCTAAAAAAGACACAATATTAGATCAAGATCATTTAGTCAGCAGTAGGGAAAGCAGGAAGTAAGGCAGGAGGAGAGAAAATTGGTGCCATTGAAAGAAGAGGAGAGGGATGGGTTAGGACTCTGGAAATAAAGGAGAAGACGAGGGAGAAAGACGAGTGAGATGAAGAAAAAGCAGGAGGAGGAAGAGGGAGATTCCCTGGAGCTCAGGTGGCTCGGCCTGGGGCAGAACAGCGGGAGATGGCAGAGGAGCCGCACATGATGCAATGTCCTCGGTTAGAGTGTCATGACAGCGAGGAAACCAGCACGATCTGCCTGCCTCGCATCCTCTGACCGTTTAACACAGGAGCCTTTCAGCCGCTCTCTGGAAAACACACTGAATACTGAGACACGCTCCTCTGTGTGTGTGTTCATGTTTTTTGGGGGGGTGGGTGGAGGGGGGTTTGGAGATGTGGATTCAGTCTCTGAGGTCCAGGGTGCAGGGAATGACAGGGAGGGAGAAACATGTTTACCTGGCCACTCCACCTCAGAGACTGACAGTCAGGGAGATGCGAAGGAGCTCAGGTGCTCAGCGTGGAGCCCTCGGGGACCCTGAGTGCCCTCCGAATGTTCCTGACGCCTATCCTTTCCACACAATTAGCCTGCGCGTCACTAACTCACGCAGGTCTGCTAATGGCAACGGCTAGTTAATGAGCTGGACTCGGGAGGGAGGAGGAACGGTTGTTAAATGAAGAGGCGGCGGTTGAAAGAACAAAAAGAAAAAAAAATAACAAAAAAAAAACAACAAACCCCCCCCCCCCCCCCCCCCCCCCCGAGTCACTAATTAGCAACCTGCCATCATCTTCTGCTTCTTCCAAGAGCTCACCTGCTTTGCTGTGCTCCGCCTTCACCTTCACGCCGGGCTCCTCCCCCCAGACTGGCTCCCTGGCTGCCCCTCTCCTGAGCTCGATGAAGCCGGGGCCCAGCTCGGCGCTGGCAACATGCTGCCGCACTCGGCCGGCGGGCGAGGGTGGCGCGGCGTTGGAGGCGAGATTTCGGGCGGTGCAGCCACCCTGTTTGTGCTGAATGAAGGCCAGGATGTGGGCGAGGGGGAATGCCTGACAGCACTGGCCGCAGGTTAGAAGGTCGCGACCCTGGTCAGGAGCCCGGACCTGCGGAGGAAGAAGATTTTGGGGAAGAGGGGGAGGAAGGGGTGGGTGGTGGTCGCCTGATTGGCCGGTTTCATCAGGCATATCGGTGGCATCTGAGGCAGGAGATAACAGACAGACAAAGAGAGAGAGAGAGATCAATTAAAACAAGAAGCCACATGTAAAAGAGTCACGGCTTCTCAGGTCGTCTCGTTTTCTTGTCGGAGAGTTAAATGAAGATCTTTGGGGTTAAATATCAATCAGTGTCTGCTTCCTGAGAGCATTTCACTCAGTTTTTTTTCCTATGCAAGTGTAACTGTGCAATTCCTCTTTCTTATCAAGTGCAGGGAGCTTAAAGTGTCTATAAAACATCCACAGCAACCAGCTTTCTCTGAAGCGTTTCTTTAATGTGCACTTATTTTTATGTTCCATACACATGACCAATTTATGCCCCTAGAGTCTGTAAGCGAGTTGCCTATACACACATCTATATAAAGAGAGAAAGGAAGATGTACCTGTATTTTGCATCAAAAGCAGCTGGGTGGTTGATATAATCAGAGAGCACTTCGTTCATTTGGACTTGCTGACAAGTTTCTGACCTCGCTCTCATAAATTAGCCTACTTACAATGTACAGTTGACCTCAATGGAACAACAAGCAGGCGTGGTGATTGAAAGTGCTAGTTTCAGTTGTAAACTCTCAAGCAACGAGGCCAATCTGCTCAGCCAATACTGACCACTTCCTTTAACCAACGCAAAACAGATCTGCTCGCTGAGGCTGCAGAGAGAGCGAGCGAGAGAGGAGCACCATCTGTCCATCTCAGCAGAAACTTCAACCTCCTGTTAACAGGACTGCCACTGACTGAGTGCTGACACGCCGGAGCAGTGAATTAAAAAAGCGGCGAAGGCAAAGCCTTTCACCTTTCACTCAAAATAAAACGTTGCCCTACCAGCCACAGGCAGCGAGAGTTTCTCAACAGGAAGTGGATTGCAATAAAAGAAAAAAGTGGCAGAAGGTGTTTGAGATAAGAGCTGCGGCCCTTGTGTTTTTCTTTTCTTTTTTAAAGTTCGCAAACATGTACAGGACAGCTCATCTGATTCAACTTCAACTCTCACAAATCTTATGTGGTTAGCACTTTGAAACGCAAGTGCAGTTTGCAAGCAGTGGCAAACAAGTCAGACCCAAACCTCTGAAGAGCCATCTGTAAACTCTGGGTATTTCTTCATTTAGTCCCACAGCTCAGACCAGACAGAGCTCTTTGGAGACGAGGAGAAGGGGGGAGAGAGGAGGGGGGTCAGCGGTGTATTGCTCAACACAGCGTGGGCACACCTTGATGACTGGACTGGATCCACCTGCCCAGGCTGAGCTGGCTAGCACACAGGACAGGTACAGACAGTACAGTCTGAAGTCGGATCTCGCCAGTTGTTACTCAAAAATGTCACCTTTCCTGTTTCAGGCCTGCGCTGTTTGTGCAGACTTGCAAGGCGCGGTTACACACTCTCTCTCTCTCTCTCTCACACACACACACACACACACACACACACACACACACACACACACACACACACACACACACACACACACACACGCAGGGTTGAGTCAAGGCCTGTGGTCACAACAGACATGCACGACTGGTCTCCAGTAGAGAACTGTAAAAAACAAATGGTATTTAAGTTTCTGTCCCCATTTCCTTTCAGTTATCACGTTTTTTTCCCCCCCATTTTCCTTTAATAAACTTTAATGTTTGATTAATCTGATCGGGATTAAATTACCACCCTCATTTAACATGCTTTATTTAAACCTATCATTTAATTAAAAGAAACTCCTGCATAGTTTGAAGCAGGACTAGTCTCTCTCTTTTATTGGAGGGACTTTCAGCAGGTGATGTCTTCTCAAAAGTAGACAGAGACCGAGCGAGAAACTTGATCATCTTCAAACCTGAAAATATTAATCATCGTGTTCGGACCTGTAGCCGCTGACAGCAGCGTGCCAGTAAACCGGTCCTTCTTCTGTGGAAACTGCTGCACCAACAATGCACATCAGGACAAACACAACGCCAACATTAGGAGTTCTTATTTAAATATTTGCCTGTTAGGCTGCACACGGGATTAAATATCAGCTTTGGCTTCAGATCGGTCTAAACACAAATATAGTTTTAAGTCTGTGAGATGAGGAAGGGGGAAAAGTCCATCATTTAATGTGCGATAACCGGTGCCAGCGCGCATCTACACACCACGCGCGCAAAACTGCCGATAAGCCCAATAAAAAGGAGAAAAAAAGAAGAAGAAGCAGGGACTTCGATTTTTGTTTTCGTTTCACCTCGATAACATCACATCCGTCCGCTACCGCTGCTCTCCCTCCGGGCTTACCTTGAATCGCACTCAGGTGCTGCGGTCTGCTTCCAAGTTTGCGCCTGGACATCGCGTCGAGCGTCTGGCACCTTTCTGGGTCCCAAACCGAACCGGACCCCGTCCGGCTTCTCCTGCTCCGAGTTACTGTCCGAAGCCCGAGCTGATGAGACTGTGGTGTGTGGCCTCTGCCCGGACTCGCAGCGCGCAGTGAAGGCAGCGTTCAAGTTCACGCTTCTCTCCCCGCAGCGAGCGGAGGGCAAGAGGGGGCATGGGCGAGAGGAGGCACCGCCCGCCCCGCCGACCCTGACCCCGCCCTCCCCGGGTAACAGGCTCGGCAGACACGGACTTCTGTCACTTTTTAAAACCTTTTTTTCCACGAGCACCTCTCGCGGTTTTGCTTGTTTTACACAGCTTTAAGTAGCCCGTCTAAATCAGGGTTTTCACACCCCGTTACTGGGTCTCAAACACCAGTTCCTCTTCTGCAGTTCAGAGGAAATACCTCGTTGGTTTTCCACAGGTGTCTCTGAAACCAAACCGGAACCAGAGAAATATTTATTTCTCCTTTTTCTTGCGAGCAGCTGTTGATGTTATTTGCTCACTGCGTTTCAACAAACAGCGTGGAAAACACCTCCGAAGTTTCACAGACGCTCTGTGACAGCGAAGCGCTGAACGCTGTCGCCTCCTACCGTTCGCCTCCACGCACTGCAGGCAGTATATCTCAATGCATGGTGATACATTACACTAATACATGCAGCATGCTCATCCTGATTAAATATTTAATTCACCCCGCGGAGACTTCAGTAAATAATTCTGTGCATAATCTGTCACATTAATGAAGACAAAGAAGAAAAAAGGCAAGTAACTCAAAGTAAATTTTATTTGTATTTAACATTCCACATCACTGAGAACAAAGACTTCTCTGCTTTTGTCAACAGCTGGCTGAGGACGGTACAAAAAGAGCAGCCACTTTAATAAATGCATCGACTTTGACTTCATCGGCTTTCTGTGAGGCGGTTTCAGATGGACGTGTCACACAGGAGGCGTTTAAAATGTTCCTTGGTTTAATGTTTTCATATTAAAAAAAGAAGCCAAACTGTGGGAGGAGGTTGTGAAGCGAGGAGGATACAAACTGCAGGTATTGCTTAGTAGTAGATACAAATGTCTCCGTGCTGAGAGGAAGTGTTCAGAAAGGGAAACGGAGAGGGAGAGCATGCAGAAGTGGAGAAACTGGAGTTAGTTATTTGACAAGACTGTCTTTACAAGGAGAAATTAAACCAATTAACTGTATTTAGTGACTGGAGCCCTTTTCAGACATCCTTCACCTGAACACGGCAGCCTTCTGCATCACATTCATCACAGCAGGTCGAATGATGCAGTCGCTTTAGAAAGGACAGGCAGGCACATGGCCCTTCTGCATCTTTGTGGTGTTCGCCTCACTAAAGCCTGAACCACAGAAACCTGCACACGATCAAAAATTCGTTTCTAAGTTTAGGAAATATTTAGAGATTCTTCTCTTACTTAATTCTGCTTTAAAAGAAAAGCAGGAATCTGAATGTTGAGCTTGTGTGTAAGGGGAAGCACCATGCAGCACACATACAGAGATTCCACTCTTAGTCACTGTAGCCAAGTGTGAGTACACACCTTTAGTGTTTGAGGCTACAGGTGCCAGGCATCACAATTGTTCTCAGAAAGCAGCAGTGTGACCTTCAAGTGTGAATAAAACAATCCATGTCTGAAAAGGGCTGAAGGTGTCACAGGATCAAAACCAGAGAACATCCAGGTGCAGATTTGTGTGTTGGTTTATTAGCCAGCAGTCATTTCTTCATGTTTCCATGTTGTATGTAGGCTGTTGTTGGATAGTATGTGCTCGAAACCGATGTACTGCTGTCCAGCCATCCGCTCAGTATCTGTAGTATGGACTCCGCGATCGAGACCGCGACCTCCTGGAAAAAAGAAAAGACTCCAGTATAAAGAGCAGCGTAACAAACAAAGATATGACTGCTGTGCTTTAGTGTGAGATTAAAAATTTGTTTCTAATCTGGTGAAGATCATCTTATCAGCTCCATCAAGGCGCGTAAGCGTCAGTTGTTTGGTCGTTAGCAGTATTACAAACCAACTACCCGAATGACTTTCATAGAAAGTCAGTGAAGAGGTGTCTGCACCTCAGTCAGTGGGGTTTGGAAATATCCAAAGTTTTAGAAACCAATTCAAATTGTGAATTTTAGCACAAAGTTCTTTTATTTATTTAAAATAAGCATTCATGTCCATGTAGTTTAGCCCCAGTTCTTCTTTTTTACAAACATCCCTGAAGTAAACAAGCCCTAGACATCAATAACACATTACATCAGGCCGTACAATGTTCATCCAAAATCATTCATCAGCCTTCACTTCAGACCTAAACTGATCATCTAAACACAAGTTATAAACATAAAGTACACTTCCTGAGCACTTTATTAGAAACACTTTTAAACCTGCTCATTCAAGCAGGCACTCAATCGGCCACTGACGTGGTGGCAGTGAAGTGTGTAACATGTTACAGGTCAGGAGCAGGTAATGAGGAAACAGCTGTTCTCAGGGACTTCGACTGTGGCATGACTGTTGGTGCCACAGAGGCTGATTTGAATATTTCTCACAGTGCTGATTACTAGTGGCACTAAAGTTAAAAAAAAAACCAAAAAAAAACCACACACACACACACACACACACACACACACACACACACACACACACACACACACACACACACACACACACACACACACACACACACACACACACACACACACACACACACACACACACACACACAGAGTGATATCTGTGGACAGATGAGGGAGATCCAATGAGAAAGGTCAGATAACCACAAAAAGGAGCTCAACAGACTGAGCACGTGACCCACGTCTATGTATGAAGGTTACAGACGGACAGCACGTTTGTCCAATACACAGAAATTATGTAATGCTGTTGAGATGAAAGGACTAGAACCCCCAGTGTTGGCAGAAAGATGTGGAATCCACTGACAGATGCTGTTTGGAGAGTAAAGGGAGCCCTGAGCTGAGTATTAAATGGTAAAAACGGACTGGTGCTTAAATGGTGCTTTTCTACTCAGTTACACACTTTATAACCAGAGGGAGTCAGGAATCGATCCACTCACTTTCCAACTGGTAGACGAGCTTATAGTGTTCCTAATAAAGTGCTCTGTGGATGTACACATGTGGCTGTAGAGAAACTACCTGAAAAGGTATTGACCTCTTTGCATTTAGTCTGACTTTTCAACACTAATCTGTACTCTAATTTGCAACTGATGAGAAGACAAATAGCTTAACTACGGTGTCTGCAGGCCTGGTGATGAGCCTTTGAGACAGTGTGTGTGTGTGTGTGTGAGTGAGAGAGAGAGAGAGAGACAGAGAGAAAGAAAGAAAAAAAAAGAAGACATAATTCATTCTGCTTCATTGTGGCTGTGCAGATTCTTGTGGCTTCTCACATACCTTTTGTATGAGTTGCATTCTCGGCCTGAGGGACAGAGGACAGAGCCGTGATGAAAAACAACTGCATGCCAGAACATCTTAAAGCCCATAAAACTGGCAGAGCAGAAACTGATGGCAGCAAATCAGAGCCTGAGCTGATTAAATATTTTGGTTACTTCTGTGCGAGTATGCAAGGCTGCAGAACAAACACTGCATGTTCATTAAGCCACATTCTAATTACACAGGAGCCATGTTGCTGCTGTCAATCAAAAACCTAAAGCCTTACCATATTTGGAAGGAGAAGGCGAGTGGCTCTGTCGCCCATATTGTCTTTCCCATTCGTCCCTTTCTTTCTCACGGCGCTCGCGCTCCCTAAACGCAGAGCGCCAGGGTCAGAAAGTTGCGACACACAAATACCAAACGGTCCAGCTAGGCACACAAACACGGACTTACTTCATGCGTATCTTGCGTGCCATGGCTCGCAGTTCGCCTTCTCGCTCCTGTAAAGTAAACAACCAGCAATAAGAGGAAATAGGTGGACAAAGACGCTTCTGTCTTACTAAACCTCAGACATGCTCTCACACACACACACACACACACACACACACACACACACACACACACACACACACACACACACACACACACACACACACACACACACACACACACACACACACACACACACACACCTGTCGTTTGTGTTCCTGCTGCTGGATCTTCACCTGAGCGGCTTTCTTATCCGCCTTGGCTGCAGATCAGGCAAAAGAAAGATCTTTATCATCTTTTTCACTTTGCATAATATGAGAAAATCTTCAACAGTTTCAAGTTGTGCACAGTGCTGATTCTTAATTCGCACATTAACCACAAACACATGCGATCTGCTCGGCTGCACTCACACTGCTTGTTGAGAGCCTTCTGCATTTTCAGCTTCAGCCGTTCCTGTGGGGTCATCTTGGGCTGCAGGTGACACAAATGTGTTAGTACAGCTTTCCATGGCCGGAAAAAAAAAAGAAAAAAAAAAAAAAAAGAAGTGTGTGTGTCAGTGTGCACGCATGTGTTAGAGAGAGGGGGAGGTACCGGGGCTATTGTACAAATTCAATACCATCACCTTTACGAACAGTAGCTGGTGGAGATAAAAAGGGTGACAGATTACAAGTGATTGAAAACATTTTGTGTGTTGGAACAACAGACACAGGCTCTGTGTGTGTGTGTAGACAGACTGCTGCTTTAGCTTGCAACTGCTGTGGGACAGTTTAGAGACAGGCCAGGATCAAAACAACATGAACACAAATATATAGTTTAAAAAAAAAAACAAAACAAAACAAAAAAAAACCAGTTGCAAGAAAAAGTTTGTGGACACTTTGGAATTACTATGATTTTTGCACTGATTGGTTTCAAAATGAAGATCAATCTTTATGCATTTAAAATTTTAAAACAACCTGGGTAATCACTGAGTACAGGTAGGGAAGAGTACTTCCAAAGTTCATTGGAATCAGGCGTTCCAATTGATAAGGTGAGACTGAAGTTTGGGTCGTCTCCAAATCGAGGAAACTGAGAACTGCCGGTTATCTCTCTGCAAAAATAGCATCAGGAATATAGAGTATAGTCCTGGGGAAAACACCCAAGGGTAACAACAAAATCCCTGGACTCCCTAGACATAAGGTTAATTGTGACCCCACAGGAAACCACAACTCTGCAAACTCTACACCCCAAAAAACCAGAACACCATCCTGTGAAGCACGGTGGAGGCACAATTAGGCTTTAGGCTGACTTGTTACCCCAGGTTTTGGACACCTCGCGATTGTTAGGAGAGCAACAAATTACGAAGCATTTTACTGGAAAATGTAAACCCACAAGGAGAGGACTGGTAATCCAAGAACAGAATGAACCAAAGACAAAGAAAATTCAAGGTTTGGATGAGCCAAGGCAGAATCGTCCTGACCTTAATCCATCTGGGGAGGGCTGTTTGAGGGCATTTTCACACCTAAAGTTAGTTTACCCTGGTCCAAATCAGTTGACGAGTTTTGTTTATTTACACACAGAAAACTCCAATCAAACCAAAAAAAAGATGTGAGAACATTCAATCTGCTTATTGGCCACATGTGTCTAAGATGGGAAGAAAATGCTGTGCTCTGGAGCAGCAGATAACTCAGAGTTTATTCCTAACATTCATGTTTATATGGGTAATATTTTACAGTTTGTGTACTGAGCACGGCTGCATTACTCCGCTACATCCCAGAAAGCAAAGCACACCTGGCTACGGGAAGACGTTTAGCTCAAATTTGCATCTGGTCCCACAAACTACTCTAGAGTTGATCTGGATCGAGACCTCCATCTCCAAAGGGACTCAATGTGGTTGTTTTGTCCACACCTGGAGTGTGATTACCATGTTCACACCTGGACAAAGGAACAACGCCAATGGGGAAACAAACGTCGCAGAAATACTGACGAACTCAAACAGTTATGTAGAGAGGAACAGGCCCAGACTCTCAGTGTTGTCTCATAAGCAGCGATGACAAACACATGAAGGATTATTACAGTTGAAAATTCAAATATTGAAATGAATGATTGCTCAATGTGTTCAAGAAAGGCATTAACTGTTTAAGAAATCAGACCCCATGAGTAAGTAATGCAGAAATCATAATTCTCATGGTAACCCAAAGATTTTCTTGCAACTGTACGAACACTGCCAGAGAGAAGAAAGAAAAACAAGGACTGGAGGAGGAGAGAGGGTCAGAAAGTGAAACAAGAGCAAGTTCAGGTCCGGTGAGTTTAAAAAGTTGGCCAGTGGCGTTTTGTCACGACACACCCTTCGCTGGGCTGTTCAAATCTGGCCAGGCAAGAAAAACTGCAGGTCACAAGCTGCAGGCAACAGACGAGCTGATAACAAATGTACACTATTTGACTGTGTGACAGTTGGGATGTATTCAAACCTCGTCCTCTCTTCCAGGAAAAGAGTGAGAAGAAAAGTCGTCCATGACAGAAATACATTTCACAAAACAGTTTCGATGACTTATTCTTAAAGGAAACTGCTCAAAAATTTAGGAAGTCTGCTTATTTGCTCAATTGTTGTTTTGATCTTTGTGTCCATTTGTACTTTCGAAAGTGTCCGACTATTTCTTTAATCAATATGTTCGTCATTCACGTGTTCATTACTGATTTATAGATTGTCATAAGAGGAAGAAGTGATCTTCTTCATCTCAAGACCTTTGATGTGTCACAGTGTGTTTATTTTAGACTAAAGACAGATGCATAAAGATAACTGCACACATGCATCCACCACCAAGTTTAAAATCATCATCAAGACTTCAGAGGACGTATAAAAGTTCACTTCATAAAGAAATGGCAGCATTAACTTAGACATCTGGCAAGAATACTGTAGTGTAATTTGCAGGGCGTGTCCACTTTAGGGGGAGGGGGATAAGAATAAAATAACTGTTCTCTGTGGGCAACAATGGCTTCTACATCCCAGTGTGGTGGACAACCAAGTCAGCCTGTCAGGGATGAGGGAGGCGTAGGCTTTAGCAAGAAACCCAGCTAGATCAAATTCTTACTGACTTTGGCAGCTCCCGTCTCTTTACCACCCGAAGTGTCAGGCCTGGAGAGAGGAGAAGAAGAAGAAGAAGACAGAAAAACACATCACGATGAGGTGAAGATGGCATATTTATATATGCATACTGACTTTCTAACAGGTGTAACGCTGAAGGGTGAGGATGGCTTTTAAATGTGAAAAGCAATAAAGAACAGGTGTTAAATTGTTCTGGCTTCGTGACACTGAAACTGACTGTTTTAAGACTCTTATTTATGGACTTATTTATTGTTCACTGGTGCAGCACAGGCCTAGTCAGGTGCCTTAAGTCTGAAAAGTGATGATGGTAAATAGAGACATGTCAGCCCTAAAGCAATAAAGTACTACTTATATTTCCACTTTATAGCACAGCTCATCTCCAAACCTTTTGTCTTGTGTGTCATTAAACTCAAGAACACTTGCTGTTCAGCTTTTGATTAGCCAATCTAATGAGTTATGAGTCGAAAGTGTGCTTTTCCTGAGACAAAACCATTCTTAAAGAGCGGGGAAAATTACAAAGTTTGATAAAAAACAGTAAAAGGATGAAAACTGTTGGTGGTTTTTAATCAAGCAGCCTGAAATGTACGTGTCTATTTTGCCTAAAAATACACCTTTTAGACGAACATCTGCTAAAATGTGGGGCAAGGCCCCCTGGTGGACGAACAATATATAGCAGTCAGGCCACAAAAGGTCAGTCACAGTGACTAAAGTCTTTGTAAACATGTTTAAATAACCAGGAAATATTTAAATGACAGCTGATGAAGCGTAGAGATTTCTCTTGTCTTTTAAATGGATCTCGCTCCTGTTCTCATTATTTTGCGAGGAAAAAATTAAACTGGAGAGATGATAATGAAGAATTATGCTCCATTAAGAAATCATCAGAAGCCCAAAATGAATCTGTGACGACACAAGGCTAGAGACACTTAGTCTTATTTATGTGTGATTAAGGGTTTGGATGATCGGCAGAATATTTCCAGATTTCTGACAAGGCCAGGGAGCTTTCATTTTGGATATTAAAGACACCGCTCTTTCTATAATATTGATTATTTACATTTTCACACTCTGTTAAAGTGTTTTAGGGTCTTCTTACTTTCTTAACTTGTCAGAGATGGCAATGGTAGCAGGCTGGGCCCCTCTGTGGGCAGGGGATGGGCTACGGCGAGGACGGCTAGGGGTTCGTGAGGGACTGTGGCTGCCGCTGTCACCACGACGATGTCCTCCACTGCTCCAACCCCCTCTCCTCGAGTTGCCGCCCTGACGTGAGCTCGAGCGGGACCTGATAGAAAGACAAAAGGGCTTCAACTACAGAATTCTGTTAGGCAGCTCATGTAGCACTGCTTACAGATTAAGCTAACCTTGTTCTTCTACGTGCCGAGTATCGTCTCCTATCCCTGTCTCTGTCCCTATCCCTGTCTCGATCCCGGTCTCGTTCTCGCTCTCTGTCCCTCTCACGTTCTCTGTCTCTGTCGTTGGAGCGTGACCGGTCACGTCTCCTCCACGATCCTCCGTTCCCTCCTCTACCTCGGGAGTAGGACCTAGAGCGCCGCCTTGACCGCGAGCGACTCCGGGATCGACGCCCATCTCTTCCCCCGCGTCCTCGTCGGGGTCGGCGTGAATGTGACGATGAGCGAGAGGAGGACCGAGAGGAAGAGTGCGAGGAGGTAGAAGGGGAGTGGCTGCTGGATGACCTTCGTCTCCTGAATAAACAGAGACAGCGTTTCAGTATAAATACAGGCTAGCACCTAGCCTATCATTACATCATATTTTCCGCTTTTAAATGTAATATGTTGTTTAATTTATAGAAAAATTTTGATAACAGATTTCAGCTTTGAAAAATACCCAATCAGATTTTTCTTTATGCGCATGCACACTTCAATAGTTCCTTTTTGATAGTCGGTGATTATTTGGTCAGATACTCTGAAAGCTGATCCACCTTTCTGACCACAAAAACAATCGATATTCTTTCTGCACGAACAGCTGCGGTCATTTTAATTAACAGTGACTGCAAGAAGAAAAACCAGGAGGAGGGAAAGTTACCGACCGGGAGCCCCTGCTATGACCTGCAGAGTGCTGCGAGTTGGAAGGGGCGTGGCCAGAGTGAGGAGCAGCTGTTTGCGGTGCTGCCGCGGCTTCCTCGTCACTGCCGCCGAAGCTGGTGATGAAGGTGATCTTCTCTGGACCGGGAGTACGTGAGCGTGAGCGTGACTCAGAGCTGGACTCTGACTCTGGCCTGAAAGTGATCAGAATTTTTTTTAGTTAAGACACACAGAGGCAGACAACCAATCAGAAAAGTGGGAAGGACAAATCAAGTGGGTGAACTCACCGTTTATAAGGATCATATGTTGGACTGTCTCTCCTGGCGTAGCTGCAAGAGGAAATGGCGAGTTAACATAACCACGTTCTGAGGTACGGTGAAGTTCATTACGGAAAAATAACGCAAATTTACCTCGGAGGGCTGATTTGTCTTCCTTTTAGCCTCTTCTCTCTAAACTCCCTCCTCTGTCTACGAGAGCGGCGGCCCTGAGACGATCAAGCAAACAAACATTATAAAACCTGTGAACACAACCCACACAAACACTTCCCTCAGCAGATTTAGTCTTACAGAGTACATGGCCTTCTCCGCCTCCAGAGCTTTGGCATGTTTGATGGCCTCCACTTCTTCCTTGTCTTTTCTCAACATCCTGACAAATGGGTAGCACAATCACAGCATTACAAAAACCACAAAAATAATTATTTAAACACAGAAGCGCATCAACGTGAAGAAAAGAAAACCAACGATCCTCAGTGTAACAGCATGAGATACATGCGTTCGTGTCGGAGCCACGGCTCAGTGTACTCATTACGGTTTATGTTTTAACGTCAGATGCTCACGTTAAACATTGCCATGGTTTCAAACAATAACAAGAGTGGCTGTACGAACAATGGCTCAGGCTTAAATTGTTCTTATTCCCCAACTTCAGAAAGTGTTTTTTTTACCCCCCCCAGGAGAGCAGCTAGTTTATTTGGGCTGCACAAAAGCCAATTAAGACGACACTAAAAATGAAAAAGCTCATTTTGCACTGTGAACCATACAAAGCTACTCCACTGGAGTCCAAGAATACAAACATGTTGCTCAAAGTTCGCCTTTACTCTACAGAACTTATTTTGAAAGAGATCCTCTAAATAATCAATCAATTTAAAAGCAAACAAAAAAATACCTTTTTTTACTGTGTGTATTTTTACAGTATCTGCTGAACTTAAAACACTGCAGAAGCTTGTAATTAAAATGAATATAACCCAAATACATCAACTTTGAGGTCAAGGATATTACAGTTAACAAAATTAAACCACAAAAAAAAAAAAAAAACATTAAAAAAACAAAACGACTACATTAGAAAAAATATTTCAGTTAACCGAAAAAATTATAATAAAATAAAAACCAGACTTCTGAAAATAGATAAAATAGATAAAATGTATCACAACTTCCCTAAAGATTCAGACATGTTTACTAAGAATTTGGTCTAAAACACTGAGTCAACTGAACTTTCAAAAAGTTCTGTTTTCACAATAATACCTAAAATTCTTTTCCTAAATCTCACCTCTGAGATCTGCCGTTTATACAATTATACTTAAAAAGACTAAAAACTTAAACAGAATTAAAACCTTAAAAAAAAAAAAAAAAAAAAAAACACAGGAAAAAACCCAACAACAAAAGAACCCTGAATTTAAAAACAAAAAGCTATATTAACTTTACTTTGATCAAGACACTACTTAAAATTTCAAGAACCACTGACATCATGATGTCATTAATGACATGTTACCTGACAAAGTCTCCTTCAGCCATTCCATATGGCGTTGCCATTTTGTTCAGGTCCATCACCTGCTCCTGGTTCAGCTCATCAACATCAACCTCCACATCTGAAAGCACACACACAGACACACACAGACACATCATTTTTTTAACAAGTCGATTTCTTACCCAAGCATTAAACAGGAACACTGACCTGAGATCAGATCGTCGGCTCACAGCATTTAAAACACAATTATCACATAACCAAGAAAAACCTGCAACCGGGCAGAAAAGATGAGCAGTTCCAGCTGAGTGGATCACGTTTATAAAGACAAACTTCTCCAGGTACAGTGTAAGATAACTAGTGTTATTTCTCAATAACTAGCGTTTCCACACGCTGTTAAATTGCTTGGTTCAACAGCATTAATTTCTCATTGGGATGTGACATTTCTCCTTCGCTGAAGCCCATTTTGAGGGTTAGTCTGAAGCTAATCCTGGTCCAGCTACACAGATGTGTATCTGGCCATTTGAACCCTGCACTGCATTAAATGATGTCACAAATCCAGCTCGCACAGTCAAATTGACAATTTCAGATTTTAGTCTCTTCTGAGAAACGTTCTGTGGAATAACTCTCGCACATCCAAGAGACGAAAAGCTGATCAAACACATTCTCTGTGGACAGCTGTACCTCTAAATGTTTTATTTGGTCATCTCCTGAATTTTATTTCCCTAACACATAGATTACTCCAGTGAAACACGCTCACCGATATCTGGAATGCCTTCGTCATCTTCGGATTCGCTGTTTTCTGAATTGTCTTCCTCCTTGTCTGACTGGGGCTCAGGCTCTGCTACAGTGCTGTCCTCATACGTGTAACCAATGGTGGCCTTCTTCTCAGCCAGTCTGCACAACACAAGGAAAGATTTATAAACACAACTTAAAATACTGGATTTCACAGTGGAAATAAAGAAATCACTTTAAAATTTAGTTCATACTTTTTCTTCTCATCCTCATTTGGTTTGGGCAGACCACCATAGAGCTCATCCAGGTAGATCTGGTATAAACACTGCTCCTCAGAGACTGCAGGAGGACAGGAGGGATTTAAAGAGCACAACACAACTGCAAAATATACCCACTGAGAGCAGGTCAACACACTGCCATGGTCACATTAAGAATACAGGTGCAACACTATTAAGTGCATTACATAGTCATGTAGATTTTGTGTGTTAACACTCACTGTTGGCAAAGTCATTCTGTACAAGGCCTCTGTAGCGCTCATAGTTACACTTTCTCTCCTCCATCTCCTGCTCTGGAGTGCTGCATGAGACAAAGAAGATTGTTGGTCACATTAAACACCTCACTGAACGCCTAAATCTCACCACACCAAACTGGTTTGTCTCCTCACCAAGCATGAAAGATGACTAAAAATACAAGCTCACAGATGACCTGTTCAATTACTGAGCAGCAGGTGTTTTATCACAGAGTAAGAACCAGAAGTCTTACTAAAAAGCTACTCTACAGTTATTACCACAAGTTTCAATGCACCAGCACAAACAGTCAGTGAAGTAATCGGCATTACAACACATAAAGATGGAAACAGACAGTTGTGCTATGACCAGCGTTTTTAAATTTTATTTTGTTTTTAATTCTTTAATTCTATTCAGTTTTCCATCACTTTACAGAATCGCTTGGTATTTTTTAGATTAGTTTTAACTTTATAGAAAGGTTCAGTTTTAGTTTAGTTTTTAATTTTAGTCTTTTAAATTATTATAATGTAATAGGAGGGGTATTTATCAGAGAAAGTTTTAAGAGTAGTCACCCGGTCATCCCAGCAACCATCTTCAACAAAGTCTCCTCATGGGTGGTGTTTTGAGAAATCAATGGACTGACTGTGCCTGTGGTTAGAAAACAGTGAACCTGTAAAACTAACCACAGCTATGATCAGCATTTGAGGATTGTGCTGACACCTTATTTCAGGTGTTCAGTCAATCCTGCAGCTGGCAGCTTCACACCACTGTCCAAAGACATACACATAATGTCAACTGCTCTCGTACTGAGCAGGATTACTGCTACAACCACACATCATCAGCAGGGAAACACCAAAATGTTTTACAACGGCCTAAAAATCAGTTCACTTTCCTATTAGCAGGTCAACAATCCAGCACCTACTGACCACAGTCTTAAAACCCAGGAAATCCGGAGGACCATGAGGACCCATTTTAATAATCTGTATTCATACTAGGAATCAAGGTCATGCAAGCTGTTGCTCTTCTGCTCCACAGGTGGTTTCTGTCCTCCCTGAGCTCACCTTAGGACACCTGCATTACAGTTTGGACAGATGTACTGCCCCAGTCAAAGCCCCCACCTGCCACTGTCTTAGGAGCGGGTCACCAGAAGCACTAAAGCTGTGCTTGAAGAGTCATAAATCTACTACTACAGACTACTGCAGCAGGTGTTTTGGCTTTATTATTATAGAAATTGTAATATAAGTAATTAAATTAGCCTATTTTTTTCTTAAAACAAACAAACAAACAAACAAACAAAAAAGGGGTCACCATCTCTTTTGACCACTAAAGTCAGATCAGCTCAACCTCATATAAGAGCAAATGTTTCCACAAAATTAAAAAAAAAACCCCAAAACAAAACAAAAAAATAACTGAAAACATATGAATGAACTATCTTTACTGTTGAATATATAACAATCTGTACTGCATATGTACAACAATCTATGGTGAATGTGTGAATCTCCTCACAACTGTCCAATGTAGAATCATACAACAAAAAAGTAAATAAATAACCGTAAAATGTTCACACAATGTGGGTTCCATGTTAAAAATGTGACTTTAAGTACTTTCAGACTTACGATGTGGTGAGCAGAGGTGGAGTGTAGGTGGGGATGTAGTCCAGGTGAGCCCTTACATCAAACCTGTCAATCATGTTGTTGGCATCTCCTTGCCAAGGCATCCTTCAGACAACAAAAATGAGGCAACATGTGATCATAAGCTCTGCGGTGGGGCTCATCTCTTATTATGTGTGGATTTTGTGATTTTCCTCACATGTTTGCAGGGCTCTCTGCAGCCAGTGCCACAGCTGGATCCAGGTGGATCTTGTAGGCTCGACCATGAACTTGAAGAAACTGAGCAGGATCTTTTTTCTGTCAAAAGAAAATGAAACTGTCAGAATGCAATGCATTGACTAATATCTAAAAACTACAAAATGTTACACTGCACAGCACTTTAATTAAACTGAAACCAACAACCATGGAAATTAACTTCTAAAACTTCACACTTTTTTAAAACAGTAACTGGTTCATTGATGCAATGAGGATAACTGAAAGCTGTGCCAACTATATGCATATGTTTTTAAAAATACCACAAAGTTTGGATCCACTTAACTGTGTATAAATTTGCTCAAATCTTTCCTTTTTAAAAAAAAAAAAAATCCTGCAGTAAGAGTGTTCAGGCCAGACCTGCTCACTCCTACCCGGTGGTACACTGTGGCAATGCTACATGATAAAGTTTCTTACTATTTTCTCGTAGTACTCTCGCCGGCGCTCCCCTCGCCGTTTGTAGTCTACCATCATGCCACGGAGCTTGCGCTCATGTTTGCGGGCCTCCTGCCACATGACGGCTCCGCTAGGGGTGGGGGCGCGGCGGGGCACGGCTGCTGCTCAGGGCAAACAAGCAAGAATCATGGAAGACAGGGGAAAGTGAGATTAAGGGGTGTTAGGGGCAAGATTAAAAATAAATAAATAAATATTGGACTTGATAAACAGAGCACTTCAAGAGCTCTGAACTCCACGTTATTTCCTTGATATACAGACAGAAAGTATCTCTTACATATTACAGTTGATATCTCTGATCAGAACCAACTACAGAGTGCAACCAGCACATCTGCAAACACACTATCAACACTCAAGACTCACGAAGATTCACAGTTTTAACCTTCACACTAAACACAGGCAATGCAATCGTTACCTAGATTCCTTGTTAAACACTTGACAACCAAAATCACGCACTGACGTCTAAACTTCTAACAAGACAACAGGCACATAGTCTGAGATTAAAAGGCCATGAATACACAAATTATTTGTAGTCTGTCTATTCATAAGTAAACTGAGGCATATTGGTCACTTCCTATAACTGAAGTTGTGACACGTCACATTAGAGATGTGAGGGAAATTCAGTGTAACGAAAAACCAAAAATGTATACGTTTGAAATTAATTTGCATCAGTGTCTACACTTCCAGTGCATTTCTCGGAGTGTTTGACGAAACTCATATCCGCACTAATAACAAGATTATATATTTCTATGGCAGATTCCTAGTCCTCATTTGGCTAAAACAGGGACATTAATGAAATAACAAACAAGCAAATACAGCAAATATACTCCGATTTATATTTTTAAAAATAAATAAAATGCATTTCACTGGAAAAAAATAAACACCTAAAATATGATTTTGGTACATCACATAAATTACAGTGAATCAAGGTGTCACCTCTGCATCTCCCACCACTAAACGTACTTTTAATTTACAGCAGTAGCTAAACAGTCTTAAGCTAAAAAGCTAACCTAGTTTTCTATCCAGTATTAACGTAGTTAAAACGGTTACATTACAACGCTGTTTGTCCTAAAAATTGTTATTTTAACCCGTCTACGCCCCACTTTCAGCGTTCAGATTCAGCCGGGTGCTAAAAAAGTCTGTGTTATCAAAGTGATGTAGGAGTTTGTTAGCATACACACGGGCCTGACTGCGCATGCAGCCCGGGCCTTTTTAATGCTATCTAGCATCACAACTAGCCTAGCTTAGCTGATCTGCAAATGCGTTGGGAACAATAGTCAAAAAGCAGCTACGAAACACTGAAATCTACACACACGTACAGGGCATTCAGCGCGGTCTAAATTCTCACAGTGTACCTGTTTTACTAATCGCCAACACACACTCGGGTTGTTTTCAGTTGGCCAAAAGCGACGTTAGCAGAGTGGAGCGTAACCACACGCCTCCTTAGCGTATATATAACAGGCTGCAGTACCGGCTCTGGCCTGTGAGGGCGCTGCGGGGGAGGCGTGTGTATGTAACATTAATGGGAAGATACTTTTGAAAAAAAAAAACCTCCTTATAATAAAACACAGTAAACAATAATCACCATCAATACTTCTACCTTCACAGCAGAGGAGATTCTATACAAAGCATCACAAATGGTTGTGAACAGGCTGATCCGAAGGGCCAGCTCTGTTCTAGGATGCCCTCTGGACCCAGTGGAGGTGGTGAGTGACAGGAGAATGGCGGCTAAGCTGTCATCACTGTTGGGCAACATCTCCCACCCCATGCAGCAGACTGTGACAACACTGAGCAGCTCCTTCAGTGGGAGACTGCGGCACCCACGGTGTGGGACGGAGAGATTTCGCAGGTCTTTCCTCCCCACTGCTGTCAGACTCCACAATAAAGACTAACTGATCAAACACACACATCCACACATGTGCAATAACACTAAGTGCAATAATCTTTTCTGGCATCGTTGTATTTTTACTCAGTTGTATATAGCATTTGTATTCTATTTTTATCTTATTGTATATTTTTTCTACTGTATATAATATTTTATTGTATTCTATTCTGTACAGTTGTGTACTGTGTTTATTCTTATTGTATTCTAATTTTTGCTTCATAACTTTTGCACTGTCCACTTCCTGCTGTGACAAAACAAATTTCCCACGTGTGGGACTAATAAAGGTTATCTTATCTTATCTTATCTTAAATAAAATAAAAAACAAACAAACATTTTGACAGCTTTCTTCTTCTTTTTAAATTTACAGATGGTTTTAATACAATGCTCGGTGTCCTTTTGAAAAATTATGAATAAATATTTAGATTGATTAAATTGGGTTTTTTAGATATAGTTTATACTTTGCTATGATAGTTAAAAGTTTGAATAAATGTAGTTCTTTTTATTGCTGAAACTGAACAGTACCTTATTCCAGCACAAAGATTAGTCTTTCCAAAAAGCCTTCCTTAAACTTTAACAGGGTAATATATGTGTTTTATTTTGAACGAAAGTTTATTTACATTATCTGTTGGCTTCATAATGAAAGTTACATAATAACTCAGTATGAAAAACGGATCAGTGGTTTTTAAGGTTGTGCACCGTATTTGGCCACAAGATGTCCCTGTAAGACAGGAGAGATGCACATTTGAAGTTATCACAGTTAAACAGAGATACTTTCAAGGAACTGGCAAACTGTGTGTGAAAACATTTGTGGTAATCCAGCTAAAAATAATTAAATTTATCTTTTTTTTCTACAAAGTATTATGCCCCTGTACCAGTCTATGACTACTTTATGTGCACCAGGACATGCATTAATGCTGCTCTAGTGAGAGTCACTCAGTGTTTAAGCCATATATTTTCTTGTATTTGTGGATTTGTCAAACTCTCCTGAATCCCTGTCAGAAATACAAACCCAGGTGCCCTTGGGTCAGTGCATCAGCTGCACATGTGGATGGGCACTAAAATAAATCCTTAAAGGGAATCTGTTATATTCATTTTAACTACCACATTTTTCTGTATAAATCAACTCTTCTGGAGTTGCTGATTTTCATACATACATACACACACATTGCATACATTAAAAAACCAAGGCATGCACTAGACAGCTGAACTTTACATCATGTATCTATATTGTTATCTTTCCCTGTTATGTATATTTACTCATTGTGTGTCTGCCTGTGTTTTAAGCTGAAAGCTAACACACATCATTTTGTTATGTGACTACAAAATGATCATAAAGAATCTTCAACTCCTCTTATTTATCTCATGCTGATATTTGTTGCAGAGTCAGAACGGAGCTGAAAGTGTCAGACCTGGATATGACTGAGTTTAAGACCATTTTAAAGGAATTAGAGAATAACTCTTTTAGTCAGTGTGACTGCTTTTAATGTTTTGCATATTTGAATATCAGTCATATTTGTTCCTTTACTTGTTATATTATTTTGTGCCTGAACAGGTCTCTCCTTAGAAGGAGATTTTAATCTCAATGAGACTTTTACCTGGATGAATAAATTATATACAATACCTTTTATTTATAAAAGTATATTCTATCTCTCCAATGTGCTGTAATCACACAGCTCCTTAGAAAAGTAACTTGGATCCATCTGGGAGGGATCAGACTAGAGATGCTACTGCTCCGCATGGAAAGGAGGTTTGCGAGCATGTCTCACCGGGAGGAGGCTGGAGGCAGACCCCGAACGCACCAGAGAGATTATATCACTACAGTTTAAATTACTGTAATGCTTTATTTGCTGGATTATCCAAACGATCAGGATGACTTCAGCTTATTCAGAGTCCTTTCATCTGAAATCTGAACATATCATCACAGTACTGAAGTCAAAACAGGATCACTTCTAAATCCTTCTACAAAGGTTTGAGTCCCAGGAACATTTCTCAGTGTCTATAATGCTAATAGACCTCTAACTGTGTGTGTGTGTGTGTGTTTGTGTGTGTGTGTGTGTGTGTGTGTGTGTGTGTGTGTGTGTGTGTTTTAACTTGTATTTTATTTCTCTTGCAAACTTGACTTTGTTAGGTTTTAGTACTTTACGACAATAATAATTAAATGTACTATATGAAAAAAATGACATTAACATTGAGATGTGGATTGGGCTTCTGTGCTCACAGTTGGCTGTCAACCAGATCACAATATTTTATCTTTGTCCATGTTAATAGAACCATCCAGCACTGTGAAAGCATATATAACAGAACCTAAGGACAAGCATTTAACACCTTCACACTGAGGGGCAGTGACCTCTTGGCTGAATCTGAAGCTTTCTAATCTGCTGGCTGGGCTTTGACATCCTGCTCAGCAGGTGCAGAAAGAGGCTTGTACATATGCACGTATATGTATACGGCTACGTTTGTGTGTGTAAACTCTATTCTCTACATTTCCTCATGACCAGCATGGTTACAGGAAACCATGTTCATTTCCAGCCCACCGCTGTTTGCACAGGTCAGAGGTCACATCTGTCACATCTATTTGCACATTAAATGTCTATGCTGTGACCTTGGAGCTGCTTACACTTGACAATTTTTTATATTTTAGTAACACACAGCATGCATTACTGTAATGATTTAGGTCAACATAGACTGTCTGATATCTGCAAAAATGGTTACACTTAACTTCAGTCATTGCAGACCCATTAAAAACAGAAACTTTAAGTAAATATTTGCCAGTGTTTCCAGCATTTTGACCAGCAGTTTGCACAAACCCACTGCTCTTGAAACTTACTGTTATTTTTTTTTTTTGCAGCCACACATTTATTTTTTAGGAAAACTGGGGTCAGTCAGGTGGTCTCCAATATTTTCCAGGCGCCGACAGCATCAGAAAGAAAAGGAAACTAGTGAAAGTCATTGTGTATACGGTGACTTACAGACCTAGTCATTGTGCCTGTGCTCCAACACGAAAGATCCTCTCATGGGACTCTGTCAGTGATTTATAAACAGAAAGCTTGGTTGTGACATCTGAAAAATGCATACAAGGAGACAAGGAACTAGACGAACTGATAACTCTTAAACAAATATAAGTAATTTAAGACTAATGTTGCTATTCCAAAGCTTAAAAATAAGCTTGGGTGCCTTTTGTTACATATACGGTTATGGTCAAAAGCAGATCTACAGAGACTGAGGCGTTATTATCGACTAGCACAGCTTTACATTATTCACAGTCCTAAATCATTTATCTTGTCATCTTTAGCTCCTCCCTCTTTATACCAGCTTTCCTCTGATTAGCTGCCCCTCAAAAACAGAAGAGCTGAACAGCAGTTGACCATGTTAGGGTTGTCTGCTCTTCCTCTCATTATTCAGACCTAAGGGAAAACTGTCTGGAACAGAGAGTTTAGAGCTGTCTGAAGCCTAAGCTTTTGGCTCACAGGGATTATTTTGGACAACTAAACCCTGGTGTTTAATAAAAGGTATAAAAGAGTTGGTAAATGCACTTTTATTACATTCCACATGTGCTGGTTGCTCCAAATGGAAAGTATAAGGGGAAAAACAGGGGACAGTAATACAGTGATACTTCCAGAATGAATCACAGTACAAAAAGGGCATCAATATGTACAATATTATTTATGTACAAAAACAACCATGTTACACACAAGTATGATAAAAACCATACATCTCGGGCAAACTGCAGTATTACATGACAAAATAGGCATCAGTGTATAGTTTTTAAAATGTTCTCAGGAGGCTTGCAAGCCTTTGGTTCAGGAGGATGCACTTTCACTCTAAGCAGAGTGAAATGTTTCCCCTCTCACAAAAACTAACTATATCCAGTCTTTTGTTCACTCTCACACACACTTACACACAGCCACACACACAAAAAAAATGTTAAATAGGCATCTGTTCACTGATCCTTTCTGTCGGTGGAGGTTTGGACAACAGTCAGATGGCAACACCGAACAGGAAATGTATCAGGACTCAAATGGAGGAAGATCCTCTGTTTACTCTTGACAGTTTCACAGGCACTCAAAGGCAAGTCTGTAAGTCTTTAAGTTTTCAGTTTACTGTTGAGTCTTTCAGCTCAACTTTATGCCTGTGCTGCTTTTTCATGGCCGTTAAGAAGGTCCAAAGACGATGGCGACGACGCTCTTTCGACCCCTCCGCTTAGCAGCCTTTGTTCCTCTGGTGTCTGAGCACAGCCATCTGTGTTTATAAAGGTCAGAGGGTCACCTTTAATTTTTATATCTGCAACATCGACACAGTGCAAGTAACTGGAGAAGGGGTCCTGTGAGCAAAAGAGTGCTAAGGACGCAAAGTAAATTTAAAAAACAGCTCCTCAGGGCTTTAAAAGGTCAGCATGGGGTCAGACCTCCAGCTCTTGGTTATCTGCATAGTGGAGGCGGTTCAACTTCTCCCTCTCCTGGTTTGAAATGTCCAGTTTGGCAGCATGTGCTGGCTTTAGTGCTGGGGAAGGGTGTGAAGGGGCCGGGGAGGGTGGTAGGGTCAGTTCAATCTCCTCGTAGCAACGTGAGACAGGGGCAGGGGCTGGAGGGTTTGTGAGAGGGGCGGCAGCGGGCAGCTGGGGCACCGGACGGTCCACGTTTCTGATGAGGTTGACAAACTCCCTCTGGTTGTTGATGCCTTCTTCCTGCGGGACAGCCTGCTGCTTTTTCCGCTTCCGATGGAGGTGGGACAGGATGAAGGCACAGGAGGCACAGCCACAGACCGTCAGCAGAGCTAAGACTCCCACCAGGATCATGTAGAAGCTCAGGCCCCCGTGTGCTGAGTCAGACATGGCGCCTTCAGGTGTGGAGACGTCAAAGATCAGACCAGAGTTCATCAAGATTTTATACGTTTAAAGATGCACAAGTATTTGTCTCACCTTGACAGTGGTGACCAATGCAGGGATTTTTGAGGCTCATGCACTCGTCACCATAGTTACCGTCAGGACAGATGCATGTGTTCCTGCCATCTATTATGTGACACTGCAGGCCTTGTTGACAGGGGTTGGGATTGCACAAGTCCAACACGACCTGAAATATTGGAAAAACAAAACAATAAGACAGTTAAGAGATATATCCACTTCTCTCTAACCTCCAGTGAAGTTTCTGATTGGATCTTTAAAAGATCTCTTCTTACTTCACTTTCAATGCTAAAACTCAAATGTTCATTTATAACCAATTATTTTTTTTAAAGTTTTAGCATTTTTAAACTTTTTGGTGTAAAATTTCCTCCTAATAGTGTGACTTCTCCTGTAGCTCAGCAGGGATTGTTAAACAAAAATAAATAAACAAACAAAAATGAACTTGAAAGTTGAAAGACTAAAGACACTGGATATATAAACCTGAATATTTTAGATTTGTTATTTTACGTAATTACTTGAGATTTTCAACTAATCACTTTACAGTTAACAAATTTCGGCATTAAACTTGGAGCTAGGAGGGCTCTATAATATTATAAAAACGTTTATTTACTGTTTGGCTTTTGTTAAAAAGTTTTACTTCTGTGGACTCTTTAATGTACTTCTGATAGGGCTATACATGCTCGAATCATGTTTATTCTTGGTATAAATAATAACATCTGATGTGCTGTCTATAGTTTTCAATCCATTTTTATTCTGTATTTTATTTTTAATTATAAGCTTGTTCTACATTTGTTCATGATATCATCGCCTGTTTTATTTATACTCAGGTCCATGTCCATGTATTACTTTTTTTTAAAAGTGATTTTCTGCTTTTGTTTTGTAAAATATCTCCATCCACATGAAAAAGAAAAAGGCACAACATTAGGTTCTATGCAACATAAATGTTGGCCAATCAGAAGGCTGCAGACGATAAAACCGCACAGTCTGATGTCAAAACAGAGATAAAAGTAGATAACGTTCTAAATCTAAATCTTCATTTCAGTTGTTGTATGTGTGGACATAAGGCTGAAATCCATAGACTAAAGCTATGTTTACCAAATACCAGTGTATATGTGGACAGCGCGTCGCCCCAACCAATTGAACTTGAGATTAGCTGCATAATGCGTTTGTTACTGTGCTTTTCATTTACCTTTGCAGTACATTCAGCACTGTAAATATTCAAGTTTGTCTTTCTGGAACAGGTTTAAATACATATTTTACCATTGTGTAACATGAACTTCTGATAAAGACTAAATTTTAAAAATCCCAATTTTTCTAAATCCATCATATCAATTTTTGGATTACTCTTTTGAAATATTCTCTAATGTCATGCACGCTCTCTGTGCACCCACACATCTATTATCTTCCTCTGATCTTTCTGTCATCCTCATTAACTTGCTTTCACCTCTGATACATTTCTCACTCTGATTGGCTGCAGAAGGGTCACTGGCATGCATATACAGCTAGAAAAGGTGGAGCACGGAGCTTGCTGGTTGGCATCTCAGTACCTCGTCTCCTGATCGTTGTCAGCACTGGTGATGTCGTTCTGCTGCTTTTGTTTATGGGTTGAGTCATGTTTTCGATTTTGGTTCTGTTATTTTAGGTTATTAATATTAGTTTAGGGGAAAATGGAATCTGATGGCTCTTTGTATGGTTGTTTCATGATCTTCTTCCTCTTTTGTTTATTTTTGCCAAGTTTTCCATTTTCCTCATTCATGTTTATTCTTTGTAAGTAATCATATTTACATTATTAAAAGTATATTGAATATGAGCAGCTTTCTAGGCTAGATTATGTTAGGTTCCCTTGAGTCTTTGATTTAGAGACTGTAACATCTAATATTACCTTGTATGCCTGTTTCATCTTTTTTACTAGAAATTATCTTCACACATTAGTTCAACTAAAAAAAAACTCATTTAGTTTTAATTATTTAAAAAATGATTAAATTGGGTTCTCCAACCTCACAGAAGTTTCCAGAATATCCAGTGGGGCAGTTGCAGGTGACTGTTCTTTCATCCTTCTCCACACACTGCCCTCCGTGCAGACAGGGGGCGCTATCACACAGACGTTGGCGATTTTGGCAGTGTTTTCCAGAGAATCCAGGTGGACACACACATCTGGACCCTGACACCTGGTCCTGTATGGGTCAGAATATACAGTTGTGGTCAGATGTTCACAGCCACTCATTACTGGCATGACTGTCATGGTAAATTTGTGCTTTTAATGACTTCCTTGAACTGTTCTTTTTCCAGGCTGATGATTGTACAGCATCTATCTTTAATGACTTTAAAAACAGGAATTGGGTTTGACTTTAATTCTGGGTTTTCTCTGATACACTCATGCTCAACTATATGCACACAGCCCCATTAATATTTTGGTTAATTTCACTTAGCAAGTTGTACCTCAACCAAATACTTTCGTTAATCATCAACAGTTTGACCACTCTTCTTGGCAGATTTTATAGAGTTCATTTAAACTGGTTGGTCTCCTGGCACAGACCTGGCTTTTAGGAATGGGGACTCCATTCCAGGAGCTTAATGTCAGCCTGCTTTATCCAGTCCAAAACCAATTTTGATGTGTGCTTAGGATAATTGTCCTGTTGGAAGACCCAACTGTGTCCAACTTTCAACCATCTAGCTATTGATCTGAGGCAAAGTTAAAGAATTCACAGGTCGTTCTTCCTCTTCATTATTCCATCGACTTTGTCCAATATACCATTACCACTTGTGGCAGAAGAGCCCCAAAGCATGATGCTACCACCTCCATTCTTCACAGCTGGTACGGTGTTCTTAGATTTAAAAGCCTTCACACCTGAAGAACATATCTCCTGGGATTGTGGTTCAACCTTTATCTGACCATACAACTTTTTAAAAGAAAGCATTTGATTTGTGTTGATTTTGGAGCAGGGGCTTATTTCTTGGTTGGCACCCTCTTAATCCATGGTAATGTAAAACTCACTTCACTGTGGACTCCTTAGAGCCTCACTAACTCCCGTGGACATTCCCATTGTCGTGAGTATTCATCAGTCCAGTGAGTGCTTTTTCTTTTTATGTTGGCTAGTTGTAGTCAATCATGATCAGTAACAAGAAGTTAACAGGCCTCTGTCTTATCAAATTAATTTTCAGTACCACTTATTAAAATATTTAATTAAGTATACATCTTAGCTCTTGTGGATGAGAGAAAGTAGAAAATAAATTCAAACAGTTGCACAATGATTGAACCCAGGAAAAGAACAGTTCAAAAAACCTTAAAAGCCCCAAATTTCCATGACAGTCATGCCCATGATGAGTGTATCTAATCGTCTGACCACAACTGTGTGTAATTTATATGTGTGACATGAAGAAAAGAGCACTGGGGAGGGTTACAGAGGATCTGCGACAGGCAGAATAATATTTAAGAGAACATTTAAGTTAACCTAAAGCACAGCAGCTTCAAAACTTTGTACTGAATAATGTCTGACATACAGGGACACCTCCAGACTTTTTTCAGTGGGGTGGCCATATGGGGGCCACTTAAAATATTGGAGTGGCACATGGTGTGGTGGGGTGGTCCCCCTCTCCCCTTTGTGGCGCCCCTGCTGACATGCCTAAAAGCTCATATTGAATATTATATTATATATCAATATTTTGCTTGAAATACTGAAAAATGATCAAGATAATGTGAATGCTGAGTAGTGAAAAACTTAAGACGAGAACAACGAAGCAGGTGCAGAGACTGTAGGCAAATTAGACAGAGATTGGCAGGCAGGAGTCTTACCTCACAACGTCCACCATTCAAACACAAACCCTGACAGCTGCTGTTCCCTGCAGGGAAACGAGGAATGCCACATTAATTTCTCCCACAAACACAGAATATCTATGATATCTATGAACTTTGTAATCAAACATGTTCAAAGTGAAGGCAGAAGAGACTAAAGTTAGCACAAAGCAACAGGAGAGAACAGCCAAAAGAGACCTTTACATAGTGTTTGTTGCATTTTCAGTGCACTGCAGTGATACGCTGTGAAGGATGATTGATGAAACTGGAGCTGGAGTAAAATGATTTCCAGCCCACAGGAAGTCAGACCTGCTGTTTAACGGCTCTTCATGGTTTACTATCTGTCGCAGGATTGTCTCTTCTCTCTTTACTTATAAAATGATTTTCCTTCTTCTCGTTACTTTTTTTCATCCTTGTGCACTTACTGATGTCACAGTTAGGCCCCGTCCATCCAGGAAGGCAGTCACACAGGTAACTTCCGATCAGGTTGCGACAAGAGCGGGCGTGGATGCAGATACTTGACTCACATTCATTGTTGTCTGAAAAAAAAAAACAAAGAACATTTTATAAATTTACATTTTGATAAAATACCTCCTTAAAAGTACCCCACACAGTTTACAGCTTTCAGTGCCTTCTATTGAATTACTAATCAAAAAGTTATTAAAATTATTAACTTTGATAATATAAAAACATATCTGGGCATATATTATCACTTTTACACAATGGAAGCACAGGCAACATGAGGGGATCAAAAACGGAGCCACTTAAGGCTGATTCCAGATATATAAACATATGTTTTTGTCTATCAGAAACACAAAACACACTAAGACAGTTGATTGGATAAAGGTTAACACAACATTTAAGTAATAAGAAATTAAACATTTGAAGCCTGTTAAGATAAAATCTCATTAAGGTGATGAGATGAGAAACATTTAAAGCCCAGATTAGTTTTATTGATCCTTTTGGGGAAACATGTCTTTTTTTTTATGTCAGAGGACATGTCTGTGTTTTTTATTCATTTGTATCAATGACTGTAATTCAGTTTGACAATCAGTTTCCAACACAAATCATTTTGGGGATTACGCAGAGAGCTGTCTCAGGTGGCCCTGGTTTGTGCCAGTACTTTTCCCTCAGAACAGAAGACCAATATTAATAAAAACAAAATTTGAGCGTAACCTTGTTGGAGAACATACAAACAGCACCGCACTAATTCAGTGAGATAAAACATCACCTAAATCCCTCCATCTAAGCGTCGCACAGCCCACAAAACCCATCAAATCAAATCCTGCATGTCTCCCACTGAGTTCAAATGATCTTTACCCACCATTTAAACAGTTCAGTTTTGCACTGGGTGCTTGAACCTGGAAGTGGAGAGTTGCTGGGCAGATGCATGTCAGCAAAAACCTCGCAGCATCTTATTTGTTTATGCACAGAACCCCCTGCTTCTTTAAGTTTATCAGTGCCTATTCCCACCCTCTGTTGTTCTGGGAGTGTTGAAGCCAGGAGCCCTCGAGCGCTTGGCTCCAAAAAGATAGAAGGAGGATTAGAAAGAAATGCTCAATGAATAAAGAGGAAGTAGTGAGTCAGTTATAGGTAATCTAAACCATTTACCGTCAGCCAGAAGCCTATTAGGATTTAGGTGGGGGTGTGTGTGTGAATATGGAAAGGCTATCAATGGTAAGAGCCTGAGGATCCATCCTGCTGTGGGAGAAAATGGGGGTGCAGAAATCAGCTATAAGCGAGTGAAACTGATCAGCAAGTGTAATTGACTTTTACTGTTTCAGGTGCTGCTGATGCTCTGCTCATAGGCTCAGGCTATAAAGAGTTTTATAACATGTGTCCAAACACTGTGTGTGTGTGTGTGCGCGCACGTGTGTGTGTTGTACTGTGAGCCATTGGCCCGTGATGTGGAACTATGGAGGATCATCAAGTGTCAGAGTGACATATCGCTGTAACACCGAGGAGTAGGAGAGGCTGTCATCCTGAAATATGTCTCAGTTTTTACTTCATCACCCCAAAGCCCAGCATGTGTATATATACTGTGTGTGTGTGTGTGTGTGTGTGTGTGTGTGTGTGTGTGTGTGTGTGTGTGTGTGTGTGTGTGTGTGTGCGTGTGTGTTTGACCTGAGCCCATACAATACTCCCTCTGCTGTAGTATCTAACACAACAACCCTCTGGGTGCAGGCTTGTCAATATGAGCAAATGCAGCTCAAAGAGACGTGACGGTGCATTAAGAGACTACTGATTCTCAGGCAGCATGGGTTGATGGGAAAATTAACATGCTGCTGGCTTTTCTGCCTCTTTAATTTGCGCTTTAAATTCATATTTAGCTTCAAGTGGAACACAAGCGTTCCCAGCTTTTTAAAACAAGCTCAGATTGAATTTGTTCTCAGAGGATTTTTGTTTAAACTCCTATGAATAGTTTCCTTTGAAAATAAGGATCTCTGATCAGTTGTCTTGTTAGTGACACTTTTCCCAAATAGCTTGTAGATCCTGATCCCAAACGAAACATATCCGTGCAGGTTAATTCCCAGTGATGGCAGCTTGTCTGGAGAAGTACAGATTTAGCATTAGCAGACATCATCTCTGCACCCTAAAGTATAAAAATACACTTTTACACTTGCATTGCAGTCCTGAACCTTTTAAAATATTAGATTTTAATGTTTTTTAAGACAACGATGTCAAGATGTCAAATGCACATACAGTACTGTGCAGAAGTCTCAATCCACCCCTCATTTCTTTATATTTTTTGAGCCAAGGTGCCAGACCAATAGTTCTTAAAGATCTTCCAACTATTTTCAACACTTTTTTCACTTGTACTTGAAAAAACAGGGACAAAAGGCTGAGGTATGCCAAATTACCCAAGAAATGGACGGAAAAATCAGTTAGTATCAGTTAGCATGTACGGAGGAGGTCAGGATAGAGGCACAACAGTGAGTGTCTTCAGCCATCCCATAGTTTGGGACTGCATTTCAGCCAGTAGTGTTGGCAATCTTGTCAGATTTTGATCCACCATGGTATACCATCCGAAAAGCATCTGATTGGCAGGAGCTTCATTTTTCGGCATGACAATGATCCCAAACACACTGCACATGCAGTAAAAGATTGAAAAAACACAGTCGTACACTATCAGTCCCCTGAGCCCAGACCTTCAACAGTACTTGAGCAGTTTGGGATCATCTTGACAGGAAACAGAACAAAAGGCAGCCAACATCCAAAGAAGAGCTTTGTCCTTCAAGAAGCCTGGAAAACTAGTCCTGAAGACTATTCAAAGAAATGACAAGAAAGCTTTGCTAAAGCCTAGATTATATTCTACTGAGAACTGACGGCCGAGTAGTCATTCCTGTTACCCTTCTTTTGTGTAGTTGGTGCATTATAATATAAATTGTTGTGGACAAGTCGGAGGTTTCAAAACAAATATGCAGCCATGTGGATGTTCACATCTACATGTGGATGTTAGTCCATCATTTTGCTCAGATGATCCCAAAAAATAACCAGCTGAAAGCTCCAGAACAGTCAAGACTATTTTCTCTTTTGTGAAGTCAACAACACTTCAGTTCACAGACTAAAAACACTTAAAGTACTCAAAAAAATGGAAACCTGAGTCTCCGCATATATGAAACAACAGAGCAGGTGCCCATGAGCAGATACTAACTGGACCTTGTACCATTAACCTGGTCATTATTTTCATGAACTGTGATCAGTTTGAGTAAAAGAAATTCAACAAAAATGTGATATAATCCAACTAAAGTCAATAAACACTAACATGATTTACTATTTGTTCTATTACTCTTTTACTTATCCACTACTACTGGCCCTGTGCTGAAAGTGACTATATTTATGCAAACTTTACAACACTAGTACATACCAACCAGGAGGTTGCTAGGCAACATGATGGAGTCATAATATATCATAATATTCAAGTTTTATAAATAGAAATTAGACATTATTATGAAACGAAATTGGTACAGTGGCTTTTTTTAAGGTGTTGTAGGTGCAGAGATGCTGTGGTGTCGCGGTCAACACATTCACCTTACATGCAAAGTGGGCCCGGATAAACAGGGAGGGTTCTGCCATGAATAAAATCTTTGTCAAATCAAAGAAGCAGATCAATCTGCTCTGAGGACTCCTTGGCAGATAAGGCAGCAGCTAAAAACACATAGAGGTGCATAAATGCTAAAGAAAAGGGAATTTTAGCCCATTGGTATGTGGTTTCTAGGCAACATGTAGGCGGGATAGATAAGAACCTTCAAGGGCCTAAGATATACCTGTGTGCCAAGTTTGATTGCTTAGCTCCTGATTGTGTGGGAGGAGTTTGCAGACAGAGAGTAATTTGTTGTATTATAGTAAGATAAAGAAGAGCAGGCATACGATGACCCACTGACCCAGCTGGCACGTCCTGCCGGTCCATCCAGGTGGACAGAGGCAGCGATAACCTCCAGGAGCTTCTTCACACGTTGCTCCATGGCCACAGGGGCTGCGATCACACTGCTTCACCGCTGAGAAGACAAACAGAGAATAATATATATGAACTTACTGGCCTGTGTGACAGGAGCGTGAGTGAGAACATTAAGGAGCCAGCTTGTGCATGTGTGATCTGAAGGGTAGTATTGGTGTGAGGAAGCTTGGATGCTTTCGTGTTTTTGTTCTTTCTGCTGCTCTGGTTTCTGTGCAAACAGTGATGAATACAATCATCTCAAATCTTTCCCAAAGAGGAGGAAGGAAGGAGTGCATTTGAATAAGGGAAAGGATGGCAAAGCCGGGGGTTGGACAGAAATAAAAATGAGGCTGCCATGTGTGGTTCTACCCATCTGACAAGGAATTTAAAACAGGAAAAACATCACATTCAAACAAAGAGAAGCTCCCCACTTAGGGGTTAACCATGCATAACTTAAAGAGGGCATCATAACGTTTCCCATGCATATCTCTGTGGTGTATATCTCTGTCTCTCTCATAACCTTTTTTCATTTACCTAACCCTACAGAAGAACCATTTTCCATTTTCCTGACCCCGAACAACAATAATCCTGCCAAGTTAGCGGCACATCTCCAAAAATGAGACGGAGAATTCATAACAAACAAAGAAGCCTTTAATTAATATTGGTTATATATATAAATCTAGTCTGTAAACAAAGCTATGTTGTGGTTTTGGTTGTCATTCCTTGCAAGCCTAACAATCTTCTTGCTGTATGTTCCCTGGAGAGTCCCCCCCCCCGCACAACACATAGCCTGCAGAGATAGGCCGCCTCTCTGACTGTTAATCAAGCGAGCAACAAACAACAAGAGCAAAAATAAACAAAACTTTTATTCCCCCGTTCATCCCTCTGCTCTCACTCTTTGATAAAAATGCTTTCTGCTGAATTGTTTACATGCCACAGCGCTGTTTATCCTGCACAAGGTGAAAGCTGAGGATGTGGAACTGTTCTTGTTTACAGACAGCTCTGAAAGACCATAACCCGTGTGATCCAATCTCACCTGCCGTCACGCACACCCACCCACCCACCCACACACACACACACACACACACACACACACTGCAGACCACACGACCAAGAAACCCAGACTGTTCTGACAGCTCTGCTCAGCTTGACCTTTAGCCGCGTGCAGATCAAAAAATGTATGCGGCTGAGTGAGCGGGAACTAACGCAGTCTTTAAAACATTTAACCTACAAACAGACATATTTAAGTGTGGTTTACTTGTATTACACCAAACCATGATGTTAAGCAATTCAAAGAGGCATCAGGTCATCTGTGCCTGTGAAGGAACTTTCTATAATGAGTGAAAAAATAAACCCAAAAAAAATAACCCCAAACCCCCCCCCCCCCCCCCCCAAAAAAATAAAAAAATCCCCTGATAACATCAGAGAAAGCCCAGATTACAGGATTGGGATCATGGGAACTATACAATCCAGCATTTCTGAGCTTGATGCATACTTGTGATTGTTAGTGGAGATATCTCCGCCTGTCTTTCTTTTAAGGGGGACAGTGTCTGAATATAAGGATGAACCGCTACGTTTAATGATTTGACATCTTTCATACTCACAAAAAGAAAAAGAAAAACTGTGTTTATGGGAGATCAGAGGGGGGGGGGGGGGCACCTCTATTTTCACCATGGTAACTTGCGCTAACCACACAACCGGAGACCAGAGTTTGGGTTTTCACTGGGCTAATTATTTTCCAGACAACATGCTGTAAGCACGAAATAGATAACAGGCACCCTCCTGAGATGTATCCTACTAGCCTCACTGAAAGGAGCCCTGCAGTGAAGTTATGTGCATTCGGTTGATGCAGAACATGAATATCTTTTTTTATATTCTTACTCCTTTTTTGCTGCCAAGTCCATTTCACACCGCTGTAATTATAGCTAACAGAGCACAGATTTGAAAATGGATTTGTCTTTTGTCATTTATGTCAGAATGGCTTTTGCTCTCATATTTTTGTGCTTTTTAGCCTTTGTATGGAGTTAATAAAATAGTGGCGAGATAACGGGAAAGCTGGGAATGAGACCAGCTGCAAACCTGAGCCTCTGTGTTAGCTTTACAACATATGGGTAAGCTGAGTGACCTAAACCAGCACCCCTATTGCAGAATTACATCTTGTCCTGATTTGCATGTCACAATGATTACGTTTAAATGAAACTGAGCTCTAACACACAGCTGTAACAAGCCACAGACAGGTAAAATCAAAATATTTAAAAAAAAATTTTTTTTTTAAATTAAGTATTTGTAATTGTTTAATTAACAACTATTCTACACAGTGTATGTTTTGTATATCTTTCATAGGATTTTGGCCACCTGTGGTTGTTTAAAATGTGCTACTGTGCTAATTTTGAGTTGAATTGACTATATCCTTCATATTTCTCCAAACCTGTGCCTCTAAACTCAAGGTTGTCAAACTCATTTTACATTGTGAGGCCACTTTGATCTGAAATGGGCTGGACTAGTAAAAGTCCCCTTTCTCTCACTGTAAAGGTGTTTAACTTAACATTTCATTTCTGTCCCATCTTGATAAAAGGAAAAGAGGTGCAATTCACCGATAGAAAAAAGCTGTAAAACATCTAAAAATACATTACAAAATTCAGAATTTATGCCATTCGTTATATTTTCCAAAGCCATCCAGTGGATCAGATTGGAGTCTTTCCCAGGCTGATTCTTCGTGTTTGACACCTGGAGAAGCAGAGAAAGCCCGATGTCGTGTTTATCCAGCAGAATCTGAGTCTGAATAAACGCTTCAGCATGTGTTAGAGGAGACTGCATGTCACAGCGCCCTTAAAGGCTGCTCTTGTCTTTGTGCGATTAAAGTAAAGACAGTCTGGCTTTGCATATTTTTAGGAAAAACATCAGACTACTGTACAGTAAACTGACATCCACATAAGGCCAAGAACAACAATGCCACACCAATCCAGAACACAACTGTGTATTGTTTTTGTGTTTAGCAGCAGTCTCAGCTTACATTCACTTGGCAGACACTTTGCTACTTCTTATTTTTTAACTTTCACGCACATCGCAAGAGAACCGGATGTCACTCCACAAATTCCCAATTATGCGATTAAAGTAATCACATTACATGGGAAAAAGCTCACATGAGTAAAAGACCTGATAATAAATACCTTCAAATTACTGCCATTAAAAAAAGAAACAAAAAAACATGTAATAATTCACAGTGCCACCTCTGCTTATATTAATGCAATCGCTGATTATAAGTGCTCCAACAGAGGGTCTTGATTGTTCTAGTGATACAAATACAAACACACACACACACACACACAGGGAAAGATGTTTAGGCTAATTTAACTTCCTCTGTTGCATTGATTAGAGTCACTCGCTGGCTTTGATCCAATAATAACCAATCACAGACAATCTCACAGCGCCCCAGCCCCTCAGCTCAGTAAGACACGAATGTGAGCAGCATCGACAATCACCATCTGTGCAGGTGTGTCCAGTCCAGCCTTCGCTACAGATGCAGCTGAACCCTGTTTGGTCTTCCACACAGGTCGCGCCGTTCATACACGGGGAAGACAAGCACGCGTGTTCCACTAAAGGGAGGAAGGAGGGGAGGAAAGTGTAAATGAAAAGCTGGTGCAGTTTTTTTCTCTCATAACGGTTATTAACTTTGACAAGCAATATTGTGGAAAAATGTGAATGGCTTATACAAATATAATATAAACAAACTAGAAAACAAACGTTGAAGTAAGAATGAATTTGTAGAGTCACACGCTACACTGGGGTTAACATGTGTGCATGTAAAGACGACTTATAAGTAGGAATTTTCTAAATAACTCCAACAATTTATGATATTTCCTCCTTGTGCCACTCAGTAGTCTTGGCCATCTCTGTGCATCTCTTACATTTGTGTAAACAAACATTACTGAGAGCACTTTTGCTGTTTGTTGACGTTGACTCACCGATGTCACAGTTGCGTCCTCTGAAGCCTTCCTGGCACTCACACTGATACTCGTTGGGCTCTGTGTTCGTACAGGTCCCGCCGTTTTTACAGGGCTGATGGGTGCCACAGTAGTTTAGATCTGAACCCACAAAAAGCTGCGTTTAGTTTTTAGATTTTAGCTCACAGCAAAAACAAAGTGACATAGGGGCGAATAGAAAAATGAATGAGGATGCCTTAGTCTGACTTTATTTCAAGTAAACATCCAGCGAACACACACACACACACACACACACACACACACACACACACACACACACACACACACACACACACACACACACACACACACACACACAGACCTGGTGTATCCAGGTCTGTTCTGTGGGCTGACTGTGCAGGCCAGTAGCTGCAGGGCTTGTTCCTCCATTGTCTTTAATCATTTCCTCGGTGCCCAAGGCCTCTTTGTCTCACTGCAGCTCTTTACAGAGCCTTTCTGAATGCGCAGAAACAGCTTAAGACCCCACCTAGTTAAAAGCAGCCAGCCCAGCCCCGCTCACGTTCACCTTACCCAAGGCTATCACCTTTCTCCTGCACAATACGCTGTCCCGTGGGCACTGGTTAGGCTCCCACACTGGGACAGAGGTAGGAGTCATATGCTGGGATAATGCTGGGCGAACTTTGCTACAGTTTGGTGGGAAAATACTGACGCTCGAAATCCTCGGGGACTTTTATCTTATCTTATACAGAAGATCATGCATGGAGAGAAGTGTGAAGAACCACGCCTCACTAAGACTGCACACACAATGCCTCTCTCTTTGTCTCAGAGCCACACAGACAGGATGAGTTATTGGTCAACATACAATACACGGCAGAGCACTTTCATCTTTACGTATGATGTAGTCTTCTACTGTGTTTTTATGTTAAATGAGTCTTTGGAAGCTCTTGTGGACAACAAAGGATCCATCAGTGTGTTGCTGAATCCAAACTCTTGTAAACCTACGAGTTCATATACAGAAAACAATCAAAAATTTAAAAAGGTGACACAGTAAGTATCTTTAGCATGACATAAAGAAATAAGAGAAATAAGATTAATAATTATGAATAATCATGAATTCTGTATAACTGTGCAAAAAGGTCACTGAGTAGAAGTAAAGCTGGACAGCTGAGAGTTAGTCGGCTCGCTTTTTCCAAGAGTTTCTGTCTAAACTTTTACTTGGTTTTAATTTCATAGTGCCTGCTACGCTGTGTGGTTAAATTTACCTAGTGATTGATCACTCTGTGTGTCTACAAGCCAGCGCAGTATCCTAAACACCAACGACTCCAGTTGCATATCTGAGATACTGGAAAAAAAGGGTGGAAACCCCCTCGCTCGCACATAAACACTTTCTTCTTCTCTACTACAGAAAAGGAGTGGGTCACATGTCGGACCTTTATCACACAGCAGTCCTCCCCAGTTGACGTCGCACACACACTGCCAAGGTTCAGTGCAGCTCCCATACACACAGCCTGGGAACGTCATACACTGGTCGCACAGCTGACCCTTCCAGCCATATTGACACCTAAAAGAAAAAGAAGAAGAAAACATGAGCAGAGAGGCAGATTGGAACAACCACGAATCTCATTATCTGTATTATGAAGCTGCTGTTGCTATGATAGTTATAGAAATCCTGGAGGGATGTTTCGATGATGATTTTATTTGCTTCATTAGACTTCTGTGGAAGAAGCTGTTACTTGAAAATGCTGCACAGCACAAATTAAATCCTTACGTGGGAGCTCATTGGTGTGCAGATCAATATGGACTAAAGTGTTGAGCCACTCCTCTTAAACTTTGAGCTCACTGAATTCCAGTGTGTTACTGTAATAGGATGCAGTCGTTGCAACAAGTCAGGTTGTGAAATTTCTTCCCTCCTAGTTGTTCCACGATCAACTGTAAGTGGTATTATTGCAAAGTGGAAGCTTTTAAGGAGCACAGTGACTCAGTCACAAAGTAGAAAGTCACATAAAGTTACAGAGCGGGGTCACCAGCTGTAGAGTCAGTCTACAGCTGGCTCAACAACAGAGCTCCAGACTTTCTCTGGGTGTAAAAACTGAGCACCAGGATCTTCATGGCATAGCCAAGCAGCTCCTGCAGGTGTAATGCAATGTAGGTGGCCCCTTAGGTTTTGTAGATATAGTGTACATTCAGCCCCACTTTACAACTGAAGTTAATTTATCTGTAAAGAGAATAGATCCCTCTAATGTAATAGCTTCACTAAATCTACACCCACAACACTACTGCTGGACTTACAGGGGAACTAAGTTTGTGTATTTACAGCTTTGTGCATTATTTTTGGATTGAACTTGGTAGAGTCCCTCAATTCATCATATTTAAGTCACCTTTCTCCTGATTGGCTGTTTGTTCCAACCAGAATGCTTTGAACATAAGGTTAGTGTATATTAAAAGAAAAACTCCCATTAATTTGGCTGGCCATTTATGAATGAATGACTGAAGGGTTAGGTTTAAAAAGTTAACCTGCTCATATAAAATCACATTTTTTGTCATCTTCTGGTATTGACTAAAGTTTTCATTACTCAATTTTTATATTGTAACAGTCAAAATAATATTTCATATTTCCAATTTTCTATATCGGTACAAGTATACACTTACTTGCATTCTCCAGGTACATCGCAAGAGCCGTGGGTTTGATGACAGCCCTGCCTGCACACCGCTGCAAAGCCAAAAAAACAAAACACGGTTGGAATCATACCATGACACAATGTTTTTTTATGGAGTAGACGCGTGTATGGCGTCAGAGTATCTGCCACATCATATCAGGGTCAAAAATGCCTTTAATTAACCCTGAAAACGCCCTGAACTTCATCATCAACAGTAACCTGCAGGGGGTAACAGAGCGAGCTTCCTGCCTTCCTGCAGTCCAATCAGTGTCGTGTCGAGGAGGAAGTCAGATGAAGTGAGAAAGGGGTGAGATGGGCAGGGTTGCAGGATGTCCTTAAACTAGCTCTGTGTCCTTCAGGGTTCCCATGGTTTCCACTCTGGCTTCCTCCATTCACTCAGTTCAACCGCTGCAACATGATGGCAGCGCTCCGAGGTCACAGAGTGAGGGCGCTCAGTTGATGAGTCACACAAAATAATCCTCCACACCCTCACCACAGAAGGTAGCCAGCGTGTCTTTGCTGATGGACTGTTTCAGAGAGCAACCGTGTAATGGCCTGAAGTCTTTTTAACACTAAGACAAGCACGTGTGCGGTTATTCCTTATTAATGAGGCCTGTTCTCACCTTGTAGATTGCTATTAAAGCTGTGTGTGAATATTTAGATGACATATCCACAAAACCTTAATCACAATAATAGTTTTAAATAGTTTCAAAGACTAAAGTTAGACAGGAAAACAAAGACGATCTCAAGAAAAATTTGATTAACTTCAGGTTAGGTCAAGAAGGCTCTGTGTTTGTATCTCCTGGCTGGGTGGGACCTTTCTGTGTCAAGATTGCATGATCTAACCTGTATCTGTGTGGGATTTTTTTTCTTTTTATAAGTCCTGCTAGACTCCAAAGATACGTGTGTTAGATTATTAGTGATTCTGAAGTGGAAGTAAGGGTCTTTGTGACCCTGTGATTAACTGGCAAACCTGCACAGGGTGTGTGTGAGACAGACTCCAATATTTTTAGTTGACTTCTTTGATCTGGGCAGTTTACAAAATATGTTTGTGTGTTGAGGAATCTGAAGGGTTTTTTTTCCCACCAGTACAGGCTTTAGTAGTGTAATCCATCGCAGCAAACATTAAGCCTGGGTTTATTTTTCTAATGCTGTACCCCTGTTACTGGATAACTTAATTGTTACCATTGTTGATGGTAACAGTAATACCTACTTAGTATTTAAGGGAGCATTTTTGGCAAAAACATTGTCTTGTTGAGGATTGAAGGAAGAAAATGATTATGTGTTAATATTTGAATGAGGTAGTGACAAATACTGGATTTTTAAAAACACATACACACACAAACAAATGCACAACTTTGAGGAAACACCAGTGGACTCCTTTGTGTTCCTTTTCTTACCTATTTTGCACTCTGGCCCCGTCCAGCCCTCCATGCAGACCTTGGAGCCGCTTTGGTCGCAGTTGAAGTGGCCGACGAAGTCATTGCGGGCTCGGCAGAACTTGTTGCAGAAGGGTCCGTAGTAGTTGGAGTGACAGCGGAAACGAAGTCGGTACTCCAGGCTGAAAGAGCGTCCGTGGTAACGGTAAGTCTGCCACTGTTCACCGGGGTTCAGCATGGAGGAGAGCAGGATTCGCTCGATCAACTGACCTGAGGGAGGAAGGAAGGAAGAAATACTTTCTTTTGTTTGCTGTTCTGACACTGGGAAATCAAAGGGTGCCAAACATCTGGGGAAGGAGGAACTGTGTCCACATTCAGTAGATAAATCTAAACACTCCTTAACATTATTAGCATCAAAGCTGATATGGCACGAGTTCAATCAAATAGTCGCCTGTTAACACATCGAGCAGTTATGGAGCAACATTACCATCATATGGAGTCTGGCTCTTTTTCCATCACCCACTAAGAAAAATATCTGTTTTTTTAGCTGTTTAATGTGACAAGTTACCCACCAGTGCATCACTAACTTTAGTGCTTGCCATTTTGTGCCGAGCAGGTTGTGTACAGGTGATTTATGAGAGCTATTTCACCAAAAAAACAAAAAAAAACAACAACAAAAGAAAACCACTGGATGTTGGAATTTGTGGGATTGATAAAAACAATGAGGCTCTAAAATGCTCTGCAGAGCTGTGAGACACCACAAATATCCAAGGGATCATCCCTATGAGGCAGCTCTTTAACATTTGATTAGCTATTGGAGAGGAGGGGGAGATGCAGAGAGAGGACCAGACAAGCCCCAGGGCAACAGTGGGGCAGTGGCTGCTGCTCCTGACCCCGGAGAGGATTTCCCAGAGGCACTGGTATCCCCAAGTCACTTTCATTGCTCTCTGACAGGGTGTTAACAGACACACAGTACTCAGAATAGGTGTGAGTGTGTCTGTGTGTTGTTTCAGTGTATATGCCATGTGTGTATCTATGAGATGCTAGTGAGGATACAGGCAAAGATTGCATGATAGGAGGACAGAACAGGAAGCCTCATTGGAAGTATGTCAGCAGTGAAGAGAGACTGAGTGTACAGAATGTGCGAGTGTGTGCATGTGTGTGTGTGAGAGAGAGATTCTGCCAGAGGCAAACAGAGTCAAAGAGGAAGGGAAGCAGCTATTAGGACACACGCATAACAAACTGCCTGATGGAGAGATGAGATCACTGCGGTTTGACCCAAAGGAATGAAAACAGGGATACACAGTGGTTGGTGTGTGTGTGTGTGTGTGTGTGTCTGTGTCTGTGTTTTAGCATAAAAAATGGGATGGGAACAGAGCGGACGTTGAGCGGACTGTTAGCTCGGCCGCTGCTCGATTCCTCTGCCGTCGCCTGTAGTCAAACTCGAGGGCCCCGTTTCACAAACACTCATTATGCTACTGCAGTGCATTGTGGGTTTTTCATTATTTTATGACTCTGGCATGGCCGGGGGTTAATTTCATCATCACCATTTCTCTTCCAGAAAAGAAATAGAAGTAAGCGAATTATCATTCAGCACAGCAGGGAAGGTGTGTAACAGAGCCCAATTTTCGCAGTAACGTGATTAGAGAAGATGGTACAATAATATGTGAGGGGTGTGGAGGACCCCAGGAAGAATAGCCTCTCTGGCTGGTGCTAATGGGCATCCTAAAAAAAGAGAGAGAGCAAGAGACAGAAAGATTGATGGCAGAACAGCTGAAACAAGAAGCCCTGAGCTCTTCCTGAAATCACACTTTATAGAAACATAAGCAGCAGAGAAACAGAGATTGTATCTGCAGGGAGTTTTAAAAAAAAGCTCGTTTTCTTGTCTCTGGAGATTGTCCCCCTACTGTCTTGTATTAGCTGTGAAGTGCTTGCCCTTGACAATGGTGAGAAAACACTGCAGGAGAGAAAACACCTCCCTGTGACTTCATTTTGAATCAATAGCCTTGTGGAAGCCAATAGATCAGCTGAAGGTTTTTTTTAATTTGATGTGCATGGGTTCTCATGACATTTCTATGTTTATTTTCAGTTTTCATTCTAGTATAAACTCCCAGTGAAACTATTCTCACATGGATGGGGGACTAAGTCTAAACATGTGTCTTGAACTTTGGTGACAAGCTGGTCGAGATTATAATGCTTCTAATATTGAATTCCGCTTTCGCAGTTTTGTGGCTGTGGGTGTAACATCAGTACAGCTGAAACACGGGGGAGCACAGCAGCAAGTATGCTGTCAAAATCACCCAATGAATACGGGAGCAGAAGGAGAACATGGGAAAAAAAACATTTTAAGATGATTCATATTTACTGAAACATTTCGCTGAGAAAGTTACAAATGTCCCTGTGGGGTTTTTGTTCTGTGAGGGGGAAGAGATGAACGTAGTTACTATAAGCATTTGGTACAGAAGCCCTGTTTTAAAGCTTCAAATTTAGGATTTTGACAACAGCCATGTTGGTTTTTTTGTGGCAGACAGTGGCAGAAAATGCACGAATGTATGGATGGATGGAATTTGACTCTCCAAAAGTGAAGCGCAGATTTATACAAGTTATTTCCTCAGATTATTTCATTAAAGGCACAAACACGATTAAGAAATCTAGTTCAGTGACTAATTAGCGCAAATTGGGAAAAGCAGCAGCCTGTGTCAGCGTCCATCTGTCAGTTAAAGCAGACCTGCTCCTAACTTTAAGCCTTAATTAGTGAGTTATAAACAAACTGCACTGTAACTGTGTTATGAAGGCTGTAGCTTTATTTAAAGCCCCGGAGGTTGATGTTTGGTGCGTACACAAAACATCCAACAGCATGTGAGAAACTGTTTTCTCTGTGCTATTGCCCTGGTGGCAGTAACGCAGTAACAAAGGCACTTTTGCAAAACTTCTGAGCAGGAAAATTTAGTTCAAGAATTAAATAATACATTTTTTGTTGACTAGAAAACCCTTTGAAATCTGGGGAAATGGCAGCACTGCAGAAATGAGATGTTACAAGAACTGCAAGGCCCAAAAGATCAACGCAGGCCTTTTCATTTTTTCTTTATGTACTTAATGACATGTTTATTTTCTGAGTATATTATCCTGTATGTTGTTGTGAAATCGTACTTTGTGTAAACATTCAGTCACTGACTTATGAGTTAAAGCTGATGCAGCCTGGTGTTGCAAAATTTCCAGCCTCCATTAAATTATTGGTTATTACAGAGCGCGTTTACTCATCTTGATGATTGCTCAGGAGGCTGCAGTTTGCTGTTTATTCGATTTTCACTGTTGTAGTGACAGGTGTTTCCATCAGGTCTATATGTCTGTGTCGTGCAATAAAGTTAAATAAAAGACTGTGTCCTTCAAAATAAACATAAAACGGGATAGAGAATATGTAAAACGACTGAAAGAAACTAAATAAAACCAAATAAAGGTGCCAAAACCTGCTGCATATTACCTACTTACTGTGAACTACTGCAGGCATGTATGAAGTTTTATAGTCTGACTGATCTCATTTCATTGCTGTGATACCATCGTGTTTCCTTATCTAAACGGTTACTTGTCAGTATACTCAACAAAAACATAAAGGCCAAAGACCAAAGTTGTAACCAACGGGAATTATCCTTTAACAGATCAAGGTACGCCCCTGCACATTAACACTTAAGCTACATTTTATTTGAAGAAAACTCTGTGAAGGTCACACCGTCTGTGCTCATAGCACATCACATTTTCTTGGTATTTCCAAGAACCGTTTCAGAAGGTACAGTTATGCTCGGTAATCCTTTCTGATTTGCAGCACGGCCCGCTAAGTCCATTCAGACTGCTACCGAACGCCTCTGTTTGGGCTGAGCTAAGCTGTCAGCCTAGTGAACAGCTTTAGGCCCAATGTAAGGGCTGTCAGGAGCTCAGGTGGAAACGGAAGATAATGCAAACAAGATGTAAGAGCGTCGCTGGAGGGCAGAGCGAAGGAGAGACGGAAGGCGAAAGAGAAATGTGAGGTGAAAAGTTTCTCATCCTATCAGCCATGTTCTGGGTAGCACCGAGGTTGAGAGACCGCAGTGCAGTGGTCCCTCAAAGGAAGGATTGTGGCATGACAGGAATGAGGAAGGCACAGAAACATCTGTCTGGCTGTGCTTGTGTGTGTATGTGTGTTGCTTTTTATAGCATGCCGCTCACATTCCCTGTCACGGAGCTTTTCCCGATTATGAGGAGGAACAGCACTGAGATGAGCAGGAAATTAAAGGGTCTGGATAAAAGGCCCACTAAACTCGTTAGATCACAGACATTAAGACACAAAGGATATTTTCACATTGTTTCATCATGTCAGACAGCAAACGCTCATAAACAAGCACCCGTGTTGTTTTCCTCTATAAAACTGTTGATTGTTAATATTTAAACTCACAAGTAACTCTTTTCTTGATAAGATAAAGCTGGAAATGCAGTAAAGACGGCTCCATTTTTTAAACGTGTCACTTACCTTCAACACTTTAATGGTGTTTGAAGCGATGACGGTATATCTTACAAAGGCTCTCTAGCTTCAAACCTCAAAACATGACATGTGTGAGGATGAGGGGAATAATAACACCCTCACAACTTTCCTTCTGTTTATTGTTATTTAATTCAGCCCCCCTTTTATTTACATTCCTGACTACACATGAATAAAAAGGAACGCAAGTATGTGCAAACACACCTTCGACTGAACTCGATGTGTCATTGTCATAATCCAGAGCCTCCAACACCAGTGAGAACGACTTCTGTGGGGAAAAAAACACAGAAACAACACAGTCAGTGTGATGACATGCAGAGGGTTTTTAAAAAAAATAAAATAAATTAAATTACACAAAGAAATTGTTCTCTCCTTCCTTCCAGGCTCTTTTCTCAGACTTTCGAACATGTTTTAGCTCACAATTTTCAATTTCAAATTTAATCCAAGAAATTTGTGTCATTTTGGTCTTTATCAGGATTTAGCTTTCACGATTAAACAGTCCTAGAAACAAATGCATCGGTGTAAACATGGGTTTGCTGAGTAGGCTATGAATGCTGAAAAATGGAAAGGATTATTGGCAACCTCAGGCACAAACTCGCTCATTACAAAAACAAGACCTGATGGGGAAGATGAAATGACTGTCATTGACTTCATGTGAGGCTGATCACTTCACTCCATTCTGGTGTCTGGCCTGATATAAATGTAATAACTGTAGTGGAGTCAGTGTGGCGCTTCAATGACTGTTACGTGCACCCTTTTTTTCTAGCTTTAGTAATACACTTTAATTAAATTCAGAGCTTTAAGTGGACACATAGCCAGCCTATATACTCTTATCTCATAGTGCAGTAGCAGAGGACTAGAGCATACATGACTTTGGGCTTACAGAGATACACACTCTGGATAGATAACAGGTGCTCTTCCTTGTGTCTTCCCCTTTCCTGATGCATTTATTCGTCCTATAGACCAGCTATGAATAATTCAAACCAACATTACAGTTCTTCTCGCTCCCTTTATGGGTTTCTCTATCTCTGTACATTCACCGGCCGATCCCTCCCTCTGCGAAATGCACCACTGCCTGTCATGCAAATCGCTCCACCATGTGCATTGTGGGTAAGGTTCTTCTAAAGGGTTACATGAATGTGTGGTCACGTCTTTGCTGAGGGACAGCACTGCCCGGGTGGGGAGTGGGAAGTGAGGTGCTGCAGGACAAATGGATGGGAAGCAGGTGATGGGCACCGGAGGTGACCGAGTGAGGGAGAGGTTAAGTGCGGTAGGTCGGCCCAAAAACATCCGAGGCAGATAGAGGCACATTTGAAGAGCAGAGGAGAAGATGAAGGGTTGCAATGAAGGCGCAAAATGTTAGGGGAGCGAAAATTGTGCAGCGGAAAGCACTGAGTCAGGAATTTGTTTCAAGAGGATGAGCATCCAGTGTGTTTGAGAGGGGAGGAAAAGGTGAACCAAATGATGGTACAGATAGAGAAAAGGACAGAGAAAAGGGGAAGGGAGGATAATTACTTGGGGGATATGTAAAGAAAAGGGCACAGAAAGGTACAGCAGGGGAAAAACGCCACTGTGGTAGAATAATTATAATTTGTAGGCGTCCTGGAGTTTCTCTGATTCAGATATACGCCCGGAGGAAGATGGAAGAAAGGTCAGAGGGAGGTGAAACCAAACGGATGATGATACAAGAGAGATGATTAAAGGAGAAGACAAAAGAACTGATGTGATATGATAAGAAATGGTAGTTGAGTAAGTGGGTGAACTCCCACACACTATACTTGGATGTCGTGGCGCTAATGAGATGTGCTGGGCTGCAGAGGGCTCACGGGCAGTTCATTAAGCCTGGGAGATAGTGGGTAACCCACAGATGGACCAGCTGGACTCATTAGGCTTTGGCTTAAAACTCTCACCTGAAGCAATGTTTGGTATTCATGAATTACAGCTCACAGCTACACTGTTGGATCTTGAGACGACTTTTTATGAAATTAATTCCATACAAGATCCGTGCTGGAAGAATGAATCACATCCTCAGCTTAAGTGAAATACCGTTACAGTTGTGTACTTTTTCCACAACTAGATATCCTGCACACACACACACACACACACACACACACACACACACAGTTTTATCAGCAAATGGTGCTTAAAATATTAACAATAAAAGTATCCATTCCACAGCAAAATTTCTCTTATTATGTTATTATGTGTTTTTATATGACATTATTGGAGTGTTTATACCGAGCCAGCAATGTGTAAGAGCCAAGGCTCCAGCGACAATCATTTAAATTCATTTATATTACGGGGTTTCAGTGACAGAGTGCCAGTTCAGGGAGCTATCTTATAACTCACAGCTGCACAGGGAAAAGGCATTCATTAAATACATCTGGTTATTGTTTGTTATATGTCTGTTCAGAGGACCGTGCTTTATGTCAGTCCTTTCTGGGCCAGTTGTGTTAATCACCTATAAGGGGGCTTTTGCCTTTCTTGCTGTAGCTGTAAAGGTGAGACGGGTTTATTCTGCTATGATGGCTAAAACAGAAGAGCTGAAACCGATGAAAATGCTTCCTTTATCTCATTCAGTTTGAATAAAAGGAAAAAACAAAGTCATGTTTTCTTTCCCTGTTTAAATAGTGTAGTCAAGTCTATCACAGTGGTTAGCACCACTACATAACAGTAAGAAGGTCCTGGGTTCAAATCCTCAATCTATCTGAAGCCTCTCTGTGTGGAGTTTGTATGTCCTCTCCCACCTGCACAGGCACACTCTGGGTACTACAGCTTGGATGGAATCTCTTTGGGATTTAAAATAGACGCATTTTCTGTATATGGTAACAAGTATTGTTTGCACTTTATGGGCATGCGTGTTTTTGTGGTCACACTCTGTGTGGAACAAACTACTATCAAAGCAGCAACCTACAGGACTGAAAAATGAAGCCAGCCAGGAAGTGTCAAAAACTGCAGTTCCGTTATTGGCCACTGGAGGCAGGTGCCAAAAGTGCATCAGTCCCCATTGACTCTGATGTTAAAAAGTCCAACTTTACAGCACAATAATGTTTACAAACAGGTACATCTTCTTGAACTTATTTGAAACAACAACAACAACAAAAAATTAATGTGGCTTCCTATGTGGTGCAGCCTGTCCAAGGAATTTGTGCTTCAGTCTTTGTATAGAAACACTATTGTCACGGCGGGGTGCGCCGATGTGTGTGGAAACAGGACCCAAAAGCAGATGATGACGAGGAATTGTAATGATTAACAGAAAGGTGAACCTTTAATGCGATGACGGCAGGGAAATGAACCAAGAGACCAAAAACAAACAGGCAAAACACTAAGAAACAAAATACTAAATGGTACTGAGACCAAAACCTAAACTATGACTGTGGTGGAAAAATAATAAACAAAGACCATGACTAAGACTAATAATACATAACAGATGAAAACTAGAACTATGACTGAGGTGAGGTAAACAGGCTAAGACCATGACTAAAACTGTGACCCTGGTGAGATAAACAGACGAACCGACAATGGCATGAAGAAAACAAAAAGCTTAAATACAGACATGAGGTGATCAGGGGAAGTGGGGACACATGGGGGAACAGCTGACAGACATAAACCTAATGACAGGACCAGGAGAGAAAGCTAAATACAATGAACAAAGAACACATGACACTGTCAAAATAAAACAGGAAATACTAACAACTAAACATGACAACACAACAGACCCAACACGTGATGAATAAATACCAAACCCCAAAACATAGAAAACCCAGGAACAATAACCAATAACTGCCTAAACTAAAGGCAAAATAGGAAATAACACAAACTAATAACATATCAAAAAATACAAAGAAAACTCAGAGTGCTGGGTCGGAGACCCAGCCTGTGACAGAGCCCCCCCCTCAAGGGCGGATTCCAGACGCCCGAAAACACCCAGAAAACAAAACCACAACAACCCACCAAGGGCGGGCGGCGGGGGCCCAGGACGGAGGGCCAGAAACAAGGCCACAAAAATACAAAGAAAACTCAGAGTGCTGGGTCGGAGACCCAGCCTGTGACAACTATTTTCATTTTTTCAAAGTGGTGAATACTTTTGTTTTGGTTTTGAACTGTTGTGGGTAATTTTCACACAATCTCTTGGTCACCCTTTGCAGGTTATAGTAATTATTTTTATTTATTTATTTATTTATTTATTTATTTTATTTATTTAAAAACAAAAAACAAATTATAGCCTACATAAAGATCAATTATGGCAGCATGAAGCTAATGAACTACCTCAAAACTTAATATTCAAGTGAAACTAAGCAAATGCACTTGGTTGCTCTTCAGCACTGCCCAGAAGATAAGGTTGACACATCTTTGCAGCAGCAGTTTGATAAAAAAAAATGATGCTGGAGGTGGAGCTTTGAGACTAGGAAGACAACTGTGATGAACTGTCCACTCCTATAAAATGCACTGGTAGCGTTTTCACACACCCCCTCAGCCTTATCATCTTTACAATCACCCTCCCTCCTCCCTCACCCTTCCTTCCATGCACTTTTTTTTGCCAACACTCTCGCTCCAACGCTATGACAAAAACTTATTCACTTGCCTGCAAAGCACACACCCTCACCTCCCACAATTGCATGCATCCAAACTTATAATCCAGGCTCTGATAAAGGAAGGGTGTATCTGCACTGAGGTCTGTTGTTCTTTATGGCAGCCAGCAAGGGTCAAACTAACCATGGTTGCCAAGTTAAAGTCACAACAGCTAAAACAATTGTGTCCGTAGGGATTCATATTATCACAGCAATATAAACTTCCTAACTGTCTTTCCAAAACATGCACAGTCACGCCACAGAAACTTGGTGAAGATGTCGCAAAGACTAAAGCTGTTAGGGGCCAGGATCGAGAAAAGTAACCTCCTACCCCAACAAAAAAAAAACCAAAAACACAAACAACACAAACAAAAGTGATATTTTTATTTTATCCCTACACAAACAACCTTTTAATATAATGTTTGTGCGGCCTGTGGTGATTATGACCAAAGTGATGATAGCAGGAACTGGCAAATGGACAAGATGTGTGTGTGTGTGTGTTTAGAAACAGGAAAAGAAAAACATGTTCCATTTCAAAGTGTCTGTTGTCCTGAGACCAACATTACCATGATTTATATGATTTATATATGATATAACATGTTTATGATGTAACACAGGCGAAATCAATCAAGCAAAGAAAATCCACAAACAACGACAACAACACCAAAGAAACCCACAGCTAAACAAAGAAGCCTCATGTTAGGACCTACAAGTGACTTTTCAAATCAACCTCCTGGAGTCTTCAGGAAAAGCTGCATATTTATGATGATGATAAAATGCATATAAGCATATCAGGTTAACAAGATAAAGAAGCAAGATAAGGAACCAAGCAAACAGCTTTTTTTTCAGTGTTATGGAGGTGATTCACTTCTTAGTGATTCTTGTCTTGCCTACATCGCACAAGCTAGCGCGACCATTTCTGATTTCCCTGAGAAAATTCCAGGGTGATGATGCATGTCTTAACAGAAAAACTGCCAGATTTTAGCTCTACCATTATTTGTTTGCTATTAAAAAATGTTTTGCTCATGATGGTGTGATTTCTTTGGAATATCACAATAAACTTATATAAACACACACACACACACACACACACACACACACACACACACACACACACACACACACACACACACACACTGTCTTTAAGACCAGTCATCTGATGTGACACTATACTGTAGTGTTGCAGTATAATGTACACCTCATATATGGAAATCTGTGATACAAGCTTTAACCCTCTACTTTTGTTTCAAGCTAATTCATGCTCACATTATTTGATGCTGAACTTCAGCTACACTCTTGAAATTCCATATGCCTGAAATCAAGGCAGCAGGTATTTGGCCTGTGAATGATATACCTGAAGAAATTATAGATATAGATTGATATAGACATATCTATTTGAAAATGACTCTAGAGAAAATTCTGTTTAAGAAAAGCTTGAAAAGGCACCTGACTTTACCACAAGAGCATAGTTTTTTATAAACAAACTAATAACAGTAGAGTGCTAAAATTTCACAGTTTTCCTGTTAAGATGTATATGGGGCGATCGTGGCTCAAGAGTTGGGAGTTTGCCTTGTAATCGGAAGGTCCTTAGGGACTAGCAAAGCGCTATACAAATACAGGCCATTTACCATTTATATCATCACCCTGGAATTTTCTCAGAAAAATCAGAGATTCTCAGGCTTTTGAGATGTGGACAGTTGATAGGAATGACTCAAAACACATGAAATTAGGCATTTGGAAAATAATGACACCATTCCTGAATGAGTCATCTGCTCTCACAACAGTAAGAGAGCTTAACAATTTTAAAATTACAGGCGGTAAAATCACAGTACTAGATTTTAACCTTCCCAAATAGAGAGCGTAATCCTAGCTATGGTGGTCACTGTAGGACAAATAACTTTGGCCATCATTCATTGGAGAGTGTAGACTGTCACTCTGCTGTTAACCTTATCTATAAATATCCATGTCTTTACTCTGGAGAAGGCTGAAAAACTATGTGAAAGAATTCCAGTACAAGTCAGTGATGCTAATTTCTGTCCAATGACAGGGATACTGAAGTGAGTTGTTGAGCACTCCTGTTTGATTCTCTGTTAGCCTCTGTTAGGGGCTGTTTTTACTGCTGTTAACTTCTGTTAGCGACAGTTTTTGTCACTATTAGCTTCTTTGTAGCTGCTGTTAGTCTCTGTTAGTCTCTGTTAGCCTCTCTTTGCTGTTTTGCCACTATTATATGTTGTTAGCCTCTGTTAACCACTGATTTTGCCACCACTAGCTACTGTTAGCCTCTGTTAGCTGCTATAAAGAGGCATTAGTAAAACTTTATTTGAAGTGGATCTAGCATTGTCAAACTGCTTATCAGATAGAAAGTATGAAATCCTAACATTAGATGGATATTGTTTAGCGTTAAGGTTATTATGATAATACATCAGTTAGTTGGAAGATGTAATGATATATTAAGCCACATATATTTATTAGTACAAAATAGTTTTTTCCATTTTAAAAAACCCTCAAAAAATGACTGATTTTACCTGTAAAATGATTTAAAGTTTTTTTGCAGCAATCCTAAAACAGAGCACACGAGCCTTGAACTTACTGACCTGTTGCTATTGTTGATCTGAAATTTGCATGTACGTCATCACACTTGCCAGTTTGAATTTGTGCTGCACTTTTCCTCGCTCACTCTCTCTCTCACACACATTCACATACTTCTTTTTGTATGTAGCAGCTGTGCTTCTGTCAGCCTGGATCATGTGCTTAACTCCTTTGTGTTTTTCTAATAGTAATAGTCTTAAATAAAATATGCTGATGTCTCTGTTTGTGAAACATGCCTGACTGTAATGGTTTTTGGGTTTGTTATGGGAGTTCTTTGGTTTTCCTTGTTTCTATAAATTATTTTGATGTTGGGTCGTTTTTTTGTACCCGTGACTCAGTTAGGTTACTGATTATAGTTTTCTGATTTTATTTAGCTTCACCTTGATATCTGTATGTCCATATTTAATTTGAGTTTTTTTTTAAATATATATATATTATTTTATTATTCTAGCTTCTGTTAGTACTTAAAATTAATTTTATTAGATTACTTGTAGTTTAATTTATTAGTCTTGCCTTCCCTATGTCATCCTGTTTTTTATAAGAGTCCTTCTCATTAGTCCTTGTCCTTGTCAACTCCTAAACTTAATTTAACTTTACAAAAACTAAATATTACTATATAGGATTTTTGCTCTTTATGTCTCCTCCTGAGATCAAACTAGTGATCTTCAGCTTATAAGGTGAATATGTAAACGATTATTTTATAGAAAGGAGCTAAAAGCTAGGTAATTAGCAAAAAAAGCAGGGCAGAAAGTCCTAAAGGCAAGATTACCTCAAATATATATATCTGACTCAAAAGAGTTTTGACTTGATATCATATCTAAAGCATTCTAACTTTTAGCTTTAGCTAACAATGTATTGGCTTCCCATCATTACTCATGCTGTTGGAGTTTAGCATAGCAATAAATCTGCATTCTGCTGTTTTTGTCTATGTTAGCTACTGTTAGCTTCTGTTAGCCTTTGTTATTTTAAAGTTGAAATTATTTACTGTCATTGTATGTACAACAACATTACAGTGTCTTTCCTTTAACAACTGCAAACACTCCTGTTTTGCAGTTCTTACTCCTGACAATTAATTGTGGCAAGTTTCCCACATAATATTAAGTTGCTCACTAAGTTAGAATAGACGTTTATGGGGAAATGGTACTCTCTGTACAGAGAATTGAATACTATTGAATTTATGGTCTCAGTTACTCATTTGTTATCATATTGTTAAGCCAATTATATAAATTTTTGTCAATCTAAGTTTCGAATGAAGGATTGTCTGGGGTATGTTCATTGACTTGCAATGATGAAAATTCTCATTAGGAGTCTTCAAAACAGGATTTCACAGACCACGGGGTGATGTCGCCGTGGCTACATTCATCTTTTATTCTGTCAGTGTTGCTTTGTCTAAACTAACAATGTCCTTCCCCAGCCAATAATGAAATACATTGGAGGCATTTAGACTAATTAAAATAGGTACAATTTTCTTGACTTCCAGGTCTTGTTCCCTCTGTCTATTTTATGCTGTATACCGAGAAGGAAAGAAAAATTAAAGACATTTTTTTCTTCTCATGTATATTTCTCCTTGACATAACTCACCTAAATTTAATATCAGTACCATTTCTTTTTACAAATTTCTGTGCCTGAGAAATAGCCGGTCTCCCTTCTTAGTTTGACTCCCGTTTTATATCCTAAAACGACCTTTATCTCTCTTTGGAAGAAATAATCAGCTGTTGAGATAAAAGTCAGATTTAAATGAAAACCTGATTGACTAAGAATTTCAAGTCTTGACCCCGTGTGTTTAATTTCTTGTTTCTATTGTGTTTCTCTTGCTGTTCTCTCATCTTCACTGAAGATTGTGACCTGAGATTTTAAAACAGTTCTGTGATTTGCACTTTATTGCATCCCCTGGTAGGATCTCGGATTTCATTTTAGCTCATCCTCCCTAAATATAACCAGAACAAGACAGACAAAGATTTTGTCTTTAAGTCTCAGTGCATGCTTAAACTGTGGTTCAGTGTGTTTTCCTGTGAACAGACGGGAGATATTCGATTTCCTCTACATTCAGTCCATCTAAGGAATTGCTCCTATTTCCCTGTCCCTCTATCCAAACCACTTCCCGTCTTTCACTCACTGTACCGAGCCTCTCTGAAACATCTGAGCCCGGTATCTCTGCATGTTCTTTCTGATTGTCACATGTCCAAATGTTTGAGTCTAGCATAGCTGGAGAGAACCGGGGTTTCCCAAAAGCAAGACAACATCAAAACAGCAGAATTAGTCTGGATGATAGATCGGCCCTTCCCTCAGGCTGCAGGCTGTCTGGTCGTCTCGCACAGTCCCTTCGCCTGCAGCCTCACACCGGAAAGCTGAGGATTAAAGTGGACTATGTTACGTCAATGCATGACAAATTCTATTAAATAAAGGTTTAAAAATGTTTGCCATCCTTAGCTGTCCATTTCACTGCTCCACTTCTTATTTGTTCCCTCCAGCTTCTCGTCCTGACTCTCCACACCTCTCATCCTCCCTCGCCCTTATCAGTGCCCCCTTCATCCCTCCCTCCATCCCTCCCTCCCTCTCTTTCTCTCAGACATGGGCAGGATAGGATATCCCGACAAAGCCAGGCTGTACAAACACAGCTCTACGACAGGAAAAACTCCCAGCCCTGAGAGAGGAATTTCCCCTCAGAGCTGACACACACACACACACACACACACACACACACACACACACACACACACACACACACACACACACACACACACACACACGAACACACGCATGCCAGCGTACATGCACACGCAGTTCTGACACACACTGTGGAAGACAATGTTATTTTCCGACATACAGTGTTTTCATTTGTCTCCTGAAATCATTCGGCATTGTTGCAGATAAAATGTCATGTCATTTATCATTTTAGACAACAAACAGGTTTTTGTGATTTTTTCTACAAAAACACACAAAAAACAATCTTTATTTTTTGGGTCAGCAGTATGAAAAGAAACAGTTGCTGGATGGCAGGCTGTTATTTTCGCTTGTTGAGTTTCTAATAAGGTTTTTTCTGAAAAAAGTTGGTTTTAATTCACATAAATATTCAAGTGTATACATTTACTTTGCATATAATCTATTCATACATATCTTCAAATTTAAAAAAAAAAGTGTTGAATGAAAAGAAAGTTGACTGAAAGATAAAATAATTCAGTGCAGTCTGACTGAAATGCACCAACTCCTCCACTTACCATAATAAATCACATTTTTCAAGTGAAATAAACATTCGTGTACATTTACATTTAATTTTGCTCGGCACTTTTTGACTTCCGCCATCACAGCATACTCAGCTTTTCTGTTTAATCACAGAAAAAAAAACAACAGGGTAACTCAATGGAGCAGCTACTCATTTTCACATAACATTAGTGGGATGTTAATTAATGAGTGTTATTTGCCATGTTCTTTTTCAAATTTCAAATTTAAAAGGAAGCTAGTTTAGTTTGTTTGCCTGCAGACAGATTTATTACAATTTCACATCTTTTCATGTTTAGCATGACTGGTTTTGCATGTAATTAACAGGAATTAATTAAGTAGAGGGATACCAATTAAAACAGTCACTTTTCTGTTTAATTAGAGACAACGCATAGTTATTTCCATGAAACATAGGTGGGAATTATTTAGAAATAATGATAAAAGCCAGACCCCGTAAAGTTAAGTCTAACTATGATATCGTAAAGTTACTTCATTAGGTACACTTTGCTAGTATTGGGTTAGACCCCCTGTTGCCTTTAAATCGGCCTTAATTATTCATCTCATAGATTCAACAAGGTGCTGAAAATATTCCTCAGGGAGTTTGGTCCATATTGATGTGACAGCATCACACAGATGCTGCACATTTATTGGCTGCACATCCACGATGTAAATCTCCAGTTCTACCACATCTCAAAGCTCTATTGGATTGAGATTTGGTTACTGTGTGGGCCATTTGAGTGCAGTGAACTGATTGCCATGCTCAAGACCCCAGTTTGAGATTATTTGAGCTTTGTTACATGTTGCCTTTTCCTCACAGAGGCAACCAGCAGACGATTGGCTGCCTCCATGTAGTTATAAAGGGATAAACATGGGCAGCGACAATACCCAGAAAAATATCTGGTATATGCAAACCAAATCACAGGCAATAGCTACAAGTTTGCAAACTTATCAACTGATTCAGACCGCAGTAAACAAACTACAGGTGTAAAAACACCCTAAGAGGTCCAAAGTGTGCCAAAAATATCCCCCCCTGCCATTACATCACCCGCAGTCTAAACTGCTGACACGAGGCAGGATGGATCCATATTTTCATGTCATTCAGGCGAAATTCTGACACCTCAATCTGACTGTTGCAGGAGAAATTGAGACTCTTCATCACTCGGCAATACTTCTTTTATTGTTATACTAAATAGTGAGCCCGTGTGTAAATTGAACCTTTAGTCTCTTGTTCTCAGCTGATGAGTGAGGGACTCAATGTGGTCTTCTGCTGCTTTAGCTCATCAACATGTTAGCTTTCCTATATATTTGTAAATTGCCAAATATCTAATAATTTATACAGATATCATTATTATCATGCAATATTTCCATTTGTTTACCATATTAGCATTTTTTTCCATATGAGCATGCATAATAATAGATGAACGTCCTTGTGCATGCAGCATGTCCAGAGAGTGAGAAGCTGATTTCAATTTATTATTAAGGAGAAAAGTAAAAATGTTTCTGTTATAGTTTAGAGGAAAATATTAAAATGTAAAATATATTTGTTTTAACGGTGTGTTTTAATGATTTAGATTCCAACATTATTTATATTATTTGACCCATTTGATCATCTTTTGCTGCCTTCTTTAATTATTTCCAAAGAAATAGAGGACCGTAATATACTAAAGCACAACATATTAATATTTCCCCCATGTCCAACCTCATAAATTGCAAGTAAAGCCAGCATGCAGCAATTAAATAAATGAGCCTAAGTCTGAAAGCACATTAAAACAGACACAAAATAATGAGACTCACTAATAATTAAACATTTGCCGGAGGAAATTGTTCAATGTTTCAAACAACTTTTAATATTTAGAATCTGCCTTTGAACATGTGCTGCTTCGCCCCATCACCAGCTCCAGTAATTATTGACTCTCACACATGAACATGCTAACGGTTGTCATGACAGCAGTAGTGCACAAGCTTGATTAGATGGCTGTCAGCTCACCTGCACTATATATTAGTAGTGGTGGTAACCACAGTAACAATGCCATTACTATTCCAGCAGCACAGCTCCATGTTTGCATAATGATAAAGCGCATACAGTAGATGTGACAAACATGTTATTCCTCTTAGAGGCTACAACAAAAGGTCAAAACCTGGAAGGGGTCAGTGCGTCAGAGCTGCGCCCGCTTAAATGAAGTGTAAAATAAAACGTTATCTGACCACTCAAGCTCCCGACAGACATTGATTCTTGACTTGAACAACAAAGAAAAGACATCACTGTGTTCGAATCAATGAGCGCACAGGAGAGCGGGAGATGTGACGGCACGGTGGCTAATTTGTGAATTTTAAAAGTCTCTGTGGATATTATCCAGTGCCGACCGTCTCCCTGCCCTCAGGTGCAAAAGACACACACACACACGAGCACACACACGAAAACACAAACACACAGTATGAGACGAGGAATTAGACCCCCAGAGTGAAGCGGTCCACCCCACCCTGCTCTCATGACCCCGTCTCTATAATTACACGTCTCTGCTCTCACATTCTCGACGTCTCTCTTGTTTTTCTTCCATTGTGGATATAATTAGCTTCAGACTTTATCTTCCCCTCTTTGCCCTCACTTCTTTTCCATGTGTCCACCAGTGCTGCCCTCATCTCCACCCCATCGTCTCCACCTAGTCTTCCATCGAACTCTTTGCCCTCCTGCGGGGGACAGAGTCCTCGGATCCTTCACTTTGCAAAAAATCACAAGTGAAAACAATATAAAAGCTCAAAAGTGTTATTGGCTGAATTTACTTTGAGCATCAAAAGTAACAGTGACTCTTTTTTATTTATCCATTTTTTATCTACTGTCAAGTCATTTTCTTAATAAAAACCAGGTCACTTATCTTCACTTAAACTAAACCACCCTCTGTCAGTATTGTCTGTGTCACAGTGGACACATACAGTTAGGTCCACAAGTTTTTTGGACACTGACACTTTTCTTTGTGGTTTTGCCTCGGTGCACCACAGTCGGTTTCAAATCAAACAGTCAAGCTGTGACTGAAGTGCAGACTTTCAGCTTTAATTTAAAGTGCCTAACAAAAGCATTGCACTGACTGTTTAAGAGTTTTACAAACATACAAACCTGAAGTGTAGAATCCACATCACTACATGTGGTTTCATCGATTGAGATCTTTATTAAAGCTCCCTTCAGCTGCTGCTTGTTTGTAGGTCTCTCTGCCTTCAGGTTTGTATTTAATAACTTAAAACTATCCAGTTTCGTTGCCTCGAGAAACTCTTTTGCGTTTGAAATACGCTTTGGGTCATTATCCAGCTGTACAGTGAAGTGCTGTCTGATTGGTTTTGCAGATTTAGCCATGTGCACTTAACAATTCATCCTGCTACTTCTATCGGCAGTCACATGATCTATAAACGCTAGTTCCACTAGCAGACATAGGTCCCGATGCCATAACGCTGCCTCCATCTTGTTAGACAGATGCTGTGTTATGGTTTGGATCATGAGCTGTTTCTTTCCTTCTTGGTTTCTTCCGTCTAAAGAATTTTTCTCCCAACTGTGCCGGTTTGTTCAGATCATTTCTGGCAAACTTTAACCTGGTCTTCTTGTTCGTGAAACCATTACTTTTCATTGGCTTGTAAACCTTCTGTATTCATGAATACATCTCTTGATTGTAGACTTCAAAGTGACATCTAAAATCTAACTCCTCAACAGTGTTCTTGACTTTCCAAGACCTTTTTATTACCGAGGAAAGAATTTGTGAATAAAAAAAGGCTGTAATTCCTCAACAGTCAGACAATCCTTTTGTTAAACTCAGTGAATTCATGCTAAAAGTCAAAGCACTTTAGTGTGATTCCTTCCATAAAGGTAACACTGTAAATTTTGAGGATCATGATTAATGGATTCTAATCCCTCTGGTACTGTGTGTGAAATTACAGATAATACAAAATCCAGTGATTTTTCAACCTTAATTGTGTGGTTGCTATTGTATTGCTTATCCTCACGAATGTATTTTAAGTAATTATCTTTAAAGGCACAGATTTCCTGAATATGGGTGGTTTCAGAGCACGCCTCTGTGTAACATATCTTAGTCTAATTTCAGTAGCTATTTAAATTGTCCCGCTTGTTATTTTAACATTTGATGAGAAATGCACTCTTTAGCAGCTAAAAAGGTTGGAGAAACAGTGGTAACAGTTCAGTGTCATCAATGTTTTCATGTAACAACCTGACCTGTATCTGCAGATCAGATAAATGTTATGGAGTAAAAAGGGTTTTGTTCACCCGAACGTTGACCTTGAGTAAATCTACTTAGTTACTTTCCAGGATTGTCTCAGCATCTCTACTGACTTGCTGTTTGACGCTCTCCTTCCTCTGGGGTTATTTTACTTAATTATGTGGCATCTTCAAAACTCGTAGAGCGGCAGAGACCTCTTGACATGTCATGTCCTCATCCTCCACATCCCCCTGCCTCATCTTCATCCTGTCCTCCCACCACCCGCCCGTCTTTACGTCCTGCCGCCTATGATTCTCTCAGCAGTGTGCGTAAGCGGTTACGACACACGCACCTCCACCCAAAACACCTGTGCTCCCCTCTGAGATGACCTACTAACCGCCCTCCTCCTCACTTCCTTTTTCTTCACTCAGCCTCTCCTCTGTAGAGCTGACATCAAGTTTACCCTTTCGCCCATTAATCTCAACACTTTCTGCCGCCCTCCCCCTCCTCCCTCACATGCCCCATCGCAACCCAGACCCGAGCGCCCTCAGCCCCCCCCCCCCCCTAAAAAAAACCCTCCTGCTCGCCGACTTCCGCAGGAAATTACCTTGTCTAGCCGCTGCGCGCTTCACATCCACGCCTGCACTTTCAGAAAATGGCAATTCGAGTGACAAAACAGGACGAGCCTGAGAGTGGGATGTCTTGTTAGTGTGTGTGTTTATATGGTCTCAGATTTCTAGTCTTCATAAACAGTAAAAGTGTCAGAAGTGGCGATAACTCGTCGCATATTTCTCATCTTTGCAGCTCTTACATTGACACTGGCTGTGGTTTTTTGTGATTTTACAGTAAAGATCACTTTTAATTAGATTATTAAAGTAAAAAGTGTTATTTTAATAAACAACAACAACAACAACAAAATGAGTACAGTGTTCTGCACGCATTATTGTCTGCATTTAATTGTGCACTACTCTGTTAATTAATCTGTTTAATGAGAATGAAGGCAGCAGTGAGACAGTTTCAAAATAAGAGGCACTTTTGCTCCTGTTTTGCTAAAACCACTTATACTCATTCTTCTTTGAGGGGAGCACTTTGAATTATTACACCGAGGCCTTACAATCAGTAGTTTTATCAGTAATTACATCCACAGGTGTTTTCACGTAATGTGTCTGATTAGTCCCCTTCACAGGCCTGTGGGGGCGTGCACAGACAGTTGGAGTGACACTCTTGTGCTACACCTGTTAAGTCAGATAAATTACAGCTTTGCCACAAACCTTTTTCACAGCAGATACTTTGACTTGGTACAAAAGAAAAAGCAGGTGCATTTTGGAGAGTTTACAAAGTTTCTCTTCTAGTTTAAAAAAAGCACTGTCTGCTGCTGGCTTTTTAACAACGAGACACCACATGTTCAGTGCAGTGCCACATGTTCGATTTGGCTTTTTTTTTTTTAATCCCGGATGCTCTTCCTGACACAAACAAAAAGGGAGCTGTGTCTCTTCCTGGGACTGAACTGGCGCAAGAGTTGGGAGTTCGCCTTGTAATCGGAAGGTTGCCGGTTCGAGCCCCAGCTTGGACAGTCTCGGTCGTTGTGTCCTTGGGCAAGACACTTCACCCGTTACCTACTGGTGGTGGTCAGAGGGCCTGGTGGCGCCAGTGTCCGGCAGCCTCGCCTCTGTCAGTGTGCCCCAGGGTGGCTGTGGCTACAATGTAGCTTGCCATCACCAGTGTGTGAATGGGTGGATGACTGAATGTGTAAAGAGCTTTGGGGTCCTTAGGGACTAGAAAAGCGCTATACAAATACAGGCCATTTACCATTTGAACTGCGAATTGAACTGTGGATCAGGGATTTCTAACTTTTAATGCATTTAATTTATTCTCTGCACATTTGCATCCTCTCTTTTTGTCATGTTATCACAAACTGCAGATCAGTGGAGTAGCATAAAACTGACAAATGGCCTGTATTTGGATAGCGCTTTACTAGTCCCTAAGGACCCCAAAGCGCTTTACACATCCAGTCATCCACCCACTGGTGATGGCAAGCTACATTGTAGCCACAAGCCACCCTGGGGCACACTGCCGAACACTGGCGCACCGGGCCCTCTGACCACCACCGGTGAAGTGTCTCGCCCAAGGACACAATGACCGAGACTGTCAGAGCCGGGGCTCGAACCGGCAGCCTTCCAATTACAAGGCGAGCTCCCAACTCTTGCGCCACAATCGCCCCACTGTAATGAGTCACCTACATGTTCGTACATACAGTGTCCAGCATGTGGGTCCACTTACGCTTTATGTTGTACTTGCGCAGACTGAATTTTAACATATTTAAAAGCATTGCAGTCGTTTCAGATGAAAAGTGAAGGAAGAATATTGCAGCGCCAGCAGTCGGGCAGAGAGAGAGCACAGGCTTATCTGATGGGACAAAATGAGCATGAACTTCTTGGTTACAAGCTTTGTCCCACGATTAATCAAATTGGAGACATTTACATGCAGCACAGATAATCTAGCTTTGCATATCCCCGAATTCATGATAAATGTTAGCATCCTGGATTCCAGTTACGCCCTATACTAGTTCCACTAATGAAAATTTAAAAAAACAAACAAACACTAATTCTGCAATTATTCATCTGACATTGCACTACAGTAAAAGTGGCATGCTTCTCTGCAGCACTTATGAACCTGAGTAAAATGTAAACATGCAAAATCTAAACAGCAACCCTGTTTGTATTTTCCTGAGCATACATAGATTTCCAAAACTGGTTATGCTTTAAATGTACAAATATAAAAAAACAGGCTCTGGTTCCACAGGGACCATTTGGTAACGAGTGCACTCGTAGTTCAAAACACATACACTGAATATACTGAAATAGTAGAATAATACTGTTTAACCTCAGACACGGAGCTAGATGCTGCTCAAGGTCAGTCGGCTCTCTGAAATTATTCTTCTGCCTCCTCAGATGTGGTCCCAACTCTGCCAACAAGAGCTCAAACTGCCCCACTGACATCCTGAAATATGCAGTTTTGATACAGCTTTAACTCCTGGATCAAACCCTGAAATTCTCCCTGATTCTGCCTTTTTGTGAGAATCAGATGACAATCTCCATTTCTTCATGTTCTTGTTCAGAAACATCAGAACCAGCTCATTTTCACTTGATATCTCCTTCAGTGTTTTTTGTAGTGCCTTTGTGGGGGTGGATTTTTCACAAACATGTAGGTGTAATTAGTTCTGAATTTCTGGTCGTTTTTTTGAAGCACACTTGGTGTGTAAAGACCTTAGAGAAAGCCAACTAAGAACCAAGACCATGTTTTCATGTTAACATGTCCACTTTCAGCTTTTAACGATATATTTGCTTGCCGGGACTTGTCACCAAAATCTTTTTTTAAATTCTTAACATCAAGATTCTTTAATTATTATGTAATGTCTTTCCTATAAGGCCAAAGTGTTAGGCCCCTCAGCCTACATACCATGTAGTGACCGCAAGGTAATCACTGACTGAAAGGGAAAAGAAGCTGGTGAGCAAGTGGAGTCTGCAGGTAGCTGACACTCTCTAGCGTGAAATTGGTCACAAAGCGGAATACAGTTCTGCACTAAAAAACCCTTCAGGATTGCTTTGGCCTCCAGCAGGCTGCCACAGTTGCAAAAGGTTTGCATGGATGACACTAACTTGTCTGGAAACACTCGTCAACTACCCACCAAGCGATAATGAAAATTTGAAAAGTGCAAGAAAAAGGAGAAATTCTGCCTTCAAAGTAAAAGCTGCACCTTTTGAAATGTGTTGGTTTCAGCGGCAATGCGGGGACCACTGCCGCCTCTGTAGGCTTGTATCACTGAGGCTACGTCCACACTAGCCCAGATAGATTTGAAAACGGTGTTTTCATCTGAAAACGGACCGCGTCCACACTAGCGTTTTCAGTCGTTTTCACAGAGTTGTGCGTCCACATTGAAACGGCCGAAAACGCTTACGTTCCAGTCCTGTGCATGAGAAAATGTGAGTGAGAAGAAAATCTATCTGGAGCATGTACAAACTGATGTTAATCTTTTTTTAGGGCTGTCAAAATTGAGAGCAATCAAAACAACCGCTGTTTAATGCCCTCCGCTATCTTTATTTAATTGGTCACATGACTGCATCACATGACTAAAGTGCTTCATCGTCTTAGAAAGTCTGTGTTTTTGAGTGTCCACACTGCGACGGGGCAGCTCCGTTTTGAAATGTATGCGTTTTCTAGAGCGTTTTCAAAACGCTGCCTTTCTCCTTGAGGAAAACGCCATCTCAGTGTGGACGGGAGGCCAAAGCGGAGAGAAAACGATGCAAAAGGAAAACACATTAGTGTGGATGTAGCCTGAGGCCTTAAATGTTCCTACATCAAGAAGATACTATATAAAGTAAATATAAATAACCTTCAGCTTCTCTCTTATTTCCCAAGGGATTGCCGCAGTGGATGGATCAGCACGTTTGATTTGTTTCTTACAATAGAGATTTTTTCTGACACAACCCTACGATTTATCCAAGCCGATATAAGGTAAATATACTGTAGCTCATGAGACCTGAGTTTTTAGAGGCAGGGTTTAAATCACAGCAGGGATTCATGCTCAGATTCAGACATTTCACAATGTGATGCCTCAAAATATTTGTGGCTGCTGCTGTTGAGATTTGGCAACACAGGAAACCACTGAGAGAAGCGGAGGCTCTATGACAGCTGTGCTCTAACTTTATGCGCTCGTGTAGTCTACGGGGAGCTGATGTGGTTGAAGGGGAGCGATTGCTGAAAACAAAAGGTCTTCAACGAGTAATTTTGAAGGAGACAGCCAGGGTGTGTCTGAGAGAAAGATGATGTCTGAGAAATGTTCGAGACAGATAAAAGACAAGGACAAATCGATGGCACTGAAAGGAAGCCATTTCTTATACACTGAAAGGATAGTATACCTGCAGTCTGCTCTCAGTGACACACAATGACACATGCAGAAACAGGGACACGCCGTAATTTCACTGTGATCATGTAAATCAAGGTCCTCTTTTCTCCTCTAATAAAGAGACTCCTACTCCCGATCCAATTTGCACACAAATGAAATCATTAAAACACGCTTCCCTCGAGACGTTTACCCCCGAGTTATTAACTTATCTCTAAAAAACACAAGCTTCAAATCCTGATGGAATTAACCTTTTTGTGTTCTCCATCTGTGTGTGTGCGGGTTGCCTCTAGGATTCACAATCTGTGTGTTCAGTTGTGTCCGTAGAAGGAGAAATGAGAAGTGTGTGTGTGTGTACAATGCACACAACAGTATCAGCGCACATGAAGGTATGCAAGGAGAGTCAATTAGGGGACAAAAGAGAGGAGAGCACAAACGACAGGCGGAGAAAGAGTGAAAGAGAAACTCCGTGGAGAAAGAAAGCTCCGACTATGCTCCTCTCCTTTGGTTTCCCTCCACTGACTTCCCTCCGCTCGGCTCCCACACAGCAGGAATGCAGGTTACGTCGCTGTCTGTGTGTCCTATTGATGTCTTGAGAGTCACCGCTGACTGGTTTCGCTGGTGGAAAGTAACTAAGTATATGCATTTAAAAAGTTTTTAAATTTGTTTCCTCTGCAGGCTTTGATTGTAATAGGAAATTATTAACAGTTAGCTTGGCTGAGCTTTAAGACTTCATACAGGGGGAAACAATTAGCCAAAGGCAACAAAATCTCACTTGAGCACCTGTCAAACTCGCTAATTAACCCGCATCGCTTTGTTGGCTTAATCCGTGCATAAACACACACAAATCCAAACAATTTCTTGGTGGTTCCCAGGCAGCTGGCGGCGTCTCTAGGACAACACATCCACAACATCCACAACATCCACTGTTCCACTAAGATCTTAGTTCTTCAATTCTTTTAACCTAATCATCCATACAGGTAGTTTGCCTACTTTGATACTGCTCATATATATGAGCAAAGAGGTTTACAGAGGCGCCACTTAAAATGGGATTAAACACCCACACGGACCATTCATGTAGTAACGCAAGCTGGATTGGTGTCTGCTTTCAGTCAGTTTACTTTTTTTCCTGCTGATATACATCAGGCTAGTACATTTCTTTATAATGGTTGTTTTTGGATTACTGATCTCTGTGTTTAAGTCACCAAATCCAACCTTATATTAATTTTTAGCATCATTTTCAAACCTGTGTATATAGCAGGTTTAAAACTCCACAAGATGGCTTTAATTATAAACCAGCGTTGCAAAGACAATGACATAAACAATCGGTTTGACAATATTTGTTTCACCAATTCAAATGTACTCACTGAATGTTAATACAAATCGCAAATCAGCCAATCACAGGGCAGCAATTCAGTATATTTAAGGATGGAGACATGGTCAAGATGACCTGCTGAAGTTCAAACCTGGGATCAGAAAGGGGAAGAAAGCGATTTAAGTAAGTTTGCATAGACCAGCCTGTCTGGCACCAGGAAGCAGACGGGCTGGTCTGAGTATTTAAGAAACTGCTGATCTACTGAGATTTTCCTCCACAACCATCTCAAGTTTAGAGAGAATGGTCTGAAAAAGAAATAAAATATCCAAGAAGTGGAAATCTTCTTGGTGAAAACCAGACTGCTTTGAGTTATACAGAAGAGCATCTCTCAATTCACAACATGGAACCTTGAAGCAGAAGACCACACCAAGTGCCACTCCTGTCAGCTAAGAACAGGAAACTGCACAAGTGCACCAAAATTGAACAACAGAAGATTATAGAAACATTGTTTGGTTTGATGAGTGTTGAATATTTAGAAGATAGTGGCAGAATTGTGCATATATAACAGAGGTCATGGCTCCAATCCCACCTTGTATCAGTGGTTGAGGCTGGTGATGGTGGTGTAATGGTGTGGGGGGAATAATATAGCCCTAACTAAGCATAGTTTAAACACCACGAGCTACCTGAGTATTGTTGCTGACCATGTCCAGTATCCATATTTTAATGGGTGCTTCCAACAGGATAAAACACCATGGCACAAAAGCTCATATCAACTCAAACTGGTTTCTTGAATATTGGCAATGACTTCACTGTACATAAATGGTAAAATGGCCTGTATTTGGATAGCGCTTTACTTACCGTAGTCCCTATGGACCTCAAAGTGCTTCACACTACGTTTTGTCATCCACCCATTCACACACTGGTGATGGCAAGCTATGTTGTAGACACAGCCACCCTGGGGCGCACTGACAGAGGCGAGGCTGCCGGACACTGGCGCCACCGGGCCCTCTGACTACCACCAGCAGGCAACGGGTGAAGTGTCTTGCCCAAAGAGACAACGACCGAGACTGTCAGAGCTGGGGCTCAAACCGGCAACCTTCCAATTACAAGATGAACTGCCAACTCTTGAGCCACGATTGACCTCCACAGTCACCAGATTTAAATCTAATAGAGTATCTTTGGGATGTGATCACACAGGAGATTCACATCACAAAGACTAGAATCTCTGAGGAATGTCTACAGCAGCTTGTTGAATTTTTGGCAAGGAGGTCCAACATGGTACTAGCTACGTGCGGCTAATGAAATGGCCGGTGATTGTATATTTTGACGTGTAGATATAGATAATCACTATCCACAGACCATCCATTTGAAACTACTGATCAGAGACCATTATGGAGGCATGGATATAAAAATGTTTGCATAAAAAATGACTTATCTGACTTAATTCTTTTAATGATTAATTGAAAACTGAAAATGTGTTAGGCTGTCCTGGAAAACTAATTTCAAACTGACGATGCCACCACAGAGCTGTGGTTGAAGCAAACACTACTGCGTGTTGATGTCCAGTGTTTTGTTGACCCATCTATCTAATCGACCTCCTGTTGTAAAAACTAAACCTGAATTCTTCCTTTGTTACTATGTCATCTGAAAATGTCACATATAAGAATACAACAGGCTGTGGGCCTTTGAATTAATTCTCTTTAACACAGATAGAGACACACAAAGACAACAGATTATCATGAGAGCTGAGAGGCTGACGGGAAAGAACTTGTCACACAAATGACAAGTGAAGATATTTGCATATGCCTGCACTTTGCATGTTGCTCTGAGCAGAGAGCCTTTGTTTTCGCCTACATGTGACCCGAGATAGCCTCGATAGCTCTTCTGATGAAGAGCCAAGTTGGATTAGACTTGTTGTGTTAAGATGTGAGAAATTTGTTGGTGGATTAACTTGAAAACAAGGAAGTAAAACGATATTATCACCTCCCTCATTTTCTTTATCAAACAGTACACAGTGAATGGAGAGGATGAAGATTTACATCTAGAGGTGATACACTGCCCGGCCAAAGCTGCCAAAACCTCACACCCTCTATTGTTTAGTTAGATTGCCTTTAGCGTTGATGGCAGCACACATTTGCTATTTTATCGCTTATGCTTATGCTTATGCAGACTTACGTTCATTTTTCACAAAGATCCCATTGATGATGGGATCATGATCAAACCACTGCGTGTAGTCTTCTCCATCCCGTCCCAACGATTCTCAATAGAGTTAAATATATTCAGACGGTCAGCTGACCTGATTTTTGGGCACATAAGGTTAAAAAACTCAAGCAGTCAGATCATAACACTGCCTCCCCTGGACTGTACGGTGCACAATAGGCATGACCGGCTCAACACTTCATTCGCCTTTCTCATGACCTTCTTTGCTCAAGAGCTTGAACTTTGTGCTCCAGAGCAAAGAGAAGACTCTTTTATTCTCCCAACTAGCCTCAATGATGGTGAGATGGTGGTTTTCTTAAGGCTGCACTGCTGTTTAGACTCAGTCTCTTGGCTTCTCCATTAGTTCTACAGCTGCTTTTTAAAAATTTTATGTTACCAAACATTTGACTGCTCTTTGTTCACAACCATTCAAGATTTTTTCCAACCACTGAAGGTGATGGTTCACTGATTTCCTTCTAGGTTTTAATAACATCTAAAACAGTTCTGATAGTTTCAACAATTTTCTTAGCTTTCTTTCTGAAACAGGGCAACACGACTAAAGGATATAAGCTACTCATTGCATCAGCTGGGGTCAATAACCTGCTGCCAGCTGAAGGATACTAATCACTTCTGAAATTATCCAATGGAAGAAAAAATTTTCTTAGTTAAAACATTCCATCTTAACACTTTGCTTGGATTACAACACTGGTCAACACGCATTTTGCTACTGGGATTCTTTCGCTGCACTTCAAGAAATTTCAACAATGCATTTCAGCATTTAAGAAACAATTTTGGTGAGGAAAGGTGAAGCCAAAATTACGGTAAGGAATGTGTTTTGGTTGATCCTGAATCTGTGAACTAATGCTTAATCATGAGTTCAAAAGGAAACTGAAGCCAACTGAATCAGCAGCATGGGAAGCATTAGTGCAGGTTATCCAGAATTTTCTTGGCAATCAGAGATCAGAGAGCTACACTGAGCTTGTGGATAACATGCTGGAAGCATATCAGCTGATGAGCGCTAGAATGTTACCGAAGAATGGCCATTTTTACATGCTCATCTGGACTTTTGTAGCACTGGGAAAATTTTCACCAACATATAAAAGTAGTGGAAACCCAACATCAGAGACAATTTAATCCACACATGATAGGTGACTACAGTTAGTTCTCACAAACAGAGACTAATGTGCAGCACAAGTGCAAAAGCAAGTGTCCCAAACATATTTGAGAATTCTGACCTTGTTTTATTTGGAGCAATATTAACTCTGGTATCATCTTCTGGTTTGTTTTTAGAAGAAAACATTTTAAAAATCTGTAGGAAATAAATTTGCCTTGCACAAAAAGTAAGAAAACGTGTGTCTCTTTGTTGTATAAAGCTTCTTGGCAATAAATCTTATGCTGTTGAAAAGCCTGTTTATTTACCCTTAAGTGATGCCCCGTTTCTAATGAAAATCCATTTGTGGGTTGAGCGGCAGAGCTTTTAGAATTGGGCATCTTGGCTCACGTTCTTACAGCCAGCATCACAACAACTCATTATCTGTTAACGGTCAACATTTCTGCTATTCATGCGCTCGGTGTGCTGCTTTTATCTCTACTCCTGACAACACAAAGAAAGACCCACATCAATGCAAACCCAAGAGATACATTTACCCTGAATGACAAGACTAAAGGCAAGAGGAAGTCGGTATTCACTAAACACACACACACTCGAAACCACATTCGTGCGCAGACTCTTTGCTGAATGTGAGTTTTTCCCAGCTATAGCCTCTAGCGGTGAACCTGACCATCAATGGGTTTTAACACTTGACATGAGGATTACAAATGGCGGGGACTTCACTCCATTCACTTTGTCCTAACAGGATTTCTGTGGCACCTATCAAATCGTCCTTTGTCGCAGTTTGTTTAAAAAAAAAAGAAGAAAAAAAAAGGCGGGCATAACCAGACCTTGATAAACTAGTTGTGAGTCACAAAGGGTCGGGAAATATCAGATTCACGTCCCACATTGTCTGGTGAGTGCCGTTTTCACAGTGAATCAATACATATAGGAGACTCTCTCGCCCAAGAAAATGACTTCATAGGTCTTTTATGACGACGGTAAATACGATCTATACGTCTGTCCTAAAGTTAAGAAAACTTCAGTGGCCTTGTAAGTGGAGAGCTTCAGGGATGACGTATTTTTGACTGAAAGTCAGCATCAACCTGGGTCCCTCAACAAAAAGTCAAACTTATTTTTTGGGAATTTTACAGAAGAAAAATGCTGTGGTACATAAAAGCATGTGGTATGTGTTTTACTCAACCAGTTAATATTCTACACTACTACTACTATTAATACAGTAAAATTAAAAGGTTAATTAATGTTAGGCTGTCAACAAAACTTCAGATTTACCACCACTAAGCTTTGTGCTATATGTGATAACACTGAATGTCCCTGAATATAATCATATAACCACTTATTCTAAAGCGCCATATTTACTTACACGTTTTATATTATGGAAAAAAAAACACAGATCTTATTTTTAGGCAATTCAAATTTCAAAAGAATCTTTGATTTCAAGACAAAGCAAAAAGATCAGTACCCCGATTATTTAGAAAGTACCGTAGAGATTAATAACATCTGCACAACACTGAAAAAGGTGTGTTTAAAGCCTAACTATCAAAAATGAGACTCAAACTTCAGTTTCCGTGTCAAAGGTCCAATTTCTTCTGGAAATGCTTCTAATGTTCATTGAAGAAATGCTGATATTAGTAGGAACAAACAATTACTAAGATTATTTTATTGGATGACTTGTCTAAAACTCTCTTTCTGTCTCTGCGTTTGTTTGTTTCCTCTGCACCTTTAACTTTCACCGTTACGTTAGTGCATTGCTTTTCTTATTTCACTTCATGAAAACAGATTCACCAGTGAAATGAACATCAGATGAAGGCCATAAAGAAACAACCTCATATCTACGAAGTCTTTGAACTTTTCTGATCTCTGCTGAAACGCCACAGCTAAAATATTCCAGACCGCTGAGTATCCATGCATCTAACGCCGGGGTCAAAAAAAAGCCACGTCTCTCAGTCTATCTGTACCGTCACTGATAACCAGGAGGCAAAGCTAAACTCTGCATTTTCATTTTCAAAGACAGACTGAAAATAGCAACGATATCCTATTTCATCCTCTGTCACTCGAGGGATGATTCGTCTGCACTTTTCACATAATAAGCAAACGAAAAACATTAAATGTTGTTACACTATGTGACATTTTGTAAAGTTTCCTCACTGAAAAATAAGCTTGTTTGTCAGGAGCAGATTGACACCACTTGGGACTCGAATAATGCTAAAGCCGTGATACCTTAAGCGTGGTGTAAAGACTGGAAACGGGAAAACCAGCAAACCTGACTTCAGACTTCAAAAGGATAGCAATGCAAACTCACTGCTACATTTGGTAAAATGGTAACTGGCCTGCATTTGTATAGCGCTTTTCTAGTCCCAAAGGACCCCAAAGCGCTTCACACTACATTCAGTCATTTCACTACTTACATCAGATTTTACGCATCAAGACATAATTTTTGAAAAAAAAGTGCATTATTTATATATAAACCACCTATAGCAGCAATAACTTGAAGTAGCGGTTTTCTTTCTTGCCGAGGAATTTTGAACCACTCTTCTTTACAGCATTGCTTCAGTTCATTGAGGGTTGCAGGAATTTGTTTATGCAGAGCTCTCTTAAGGTCCCTTCACAGTATTTTGAGTCAGGTTGAGGTCTGGTTGTTGACTGGGCCATTGCAAAACCTATATTCTTTGTTTTTGTCATCCATGCTGCTGTAGTTTACTGCTGTGGTTGCAATCATTATCCTGTTGCATGAATCAATTTGAGCCAAGCTTTAGCTGTGATACAAATGGCCTACGTTTGACTCTAGAGTTCACAATCAAGGTGCGCAGGTGGCTGCAAAAAAAGCCCAAATCATCACCTTTCCACCACTGTGCTTGACAGTTTAAATGAGGTTTGATATGAAATTTTCCTTCTATTATGCATTTTCTCCAAATGTGTTACTGTGCATCTTTTTAGAGATAAGAAGCTGTCTTTCTGCAACTTTTTCAAACAAACCATGCTTATTCAGTCTTTCTCTAATTGTACTGTCATGAACTTAAAGAGAAAGGTATTAGTCTTCACATTGAACATGTAACGAAAAGTTGAACTATTCTCATAAAACCCTCTCAGAGAGGCTGCCTTTCAGTAAAGCTTTTACAGGTGCTCTAAAACCAATAGAAAAAGCTGATTTAGCCATAAGCTGAGAAATCATGGCACAGACTTACAGGAGCCTAATAGCGATGGACCCCTGCAGTCATTTTTGATAGCATGATACGCAAACCAAACAAAACACGAGAAATTACAGCTACATAAACAAATGCAGACAAAAACACAGGCGCGCATTTCCCTGAAGAGATTAGTGTGAGAAATGAAGACTGCACATGTGAGCGGAGGGCAGGGGACAGAAAGAGCTCACCTTTCCTCATAATGACTTTGCTCACCTGTTCATCCCCTCACCTGGGGCAGGGGGATCACTCTACCTCCCTCACCCACCACCCACTACCCTCCACCTCCCAGAGATGGCCAGATAAAGCAGGCCTTTCAGTTGAAAATGCTCTAAGGTTGCCACAGAGTGTCCCGGCTCTCTCTCCCCTGAAGCCCAGCCCGCCCTGCGGCCCGGCCCTGAAACTGATCCAGGTAAAGCTTTCTGACGGAGAACTTTCTCACACTCGTACCTGCCAGTCACGCACTTCCCCGGTGAAAAGTGTGACACACGCACTAGATATACAGCGCACACATGAAAACTCACACAAAAGCAAACTATACACAGATAAGGGAAGATAATTGGCTCTGGGACAGGGAGTCTCACAGGTAAATGGACTGATACTAATCAAGAAAAAGAAACCTAAACCAAAGCTGTGTAACATTCCTCTGTGTGTGTTTGTACTTAGATTGTTGCAGGGACATAAACTGTTTTCAGTCACACTGCAGGAACAATAACCAAGCCCCCATAACATAAATCAATTAATTTCAGTATGAAGGGTTAGTTTTCAGGTTTAGCTTAAGTCTCCGGGAAATTAATGTGAGTCAAAGTAACGTCCTCTGAAGTGAAGGAAATACTGCAGACATATTAGGAGTGTGTGTGTGTGTGTGTGTGTGTGTGTGTGTGTGTGTGTGTGTGTGTGTGTGTGTGTGTGTGTGTGTGTGTGTGTGTGTGTGTGTGTGTGTGTTTCTGAAGCCTCACCTGGGGGTTTTGTGCTACATAACAAACATTATTACGACATAATATGATTATGGCTTAGAAGCGTGAGGTCTTTGACTGCCATTTCTGTAATTCTTTCATTATGAGAAACAAGCTGGGAGCGATCAAAGACAAAGAAAGGGTAACAGGAAATACTGCAGGAGCATTTCTTCAGTGCAAGAAACAAACAAAACCTTTTCACATCCACGGGAAAATTGTGGATGACTTCTATGTGTCCTTGCCAAGACATTTTGAACAGATTCTCTTAGCTCTGGTTTCACCGATAAACAAGAGTTAAATGTGAGAATAAAGTACAGTAAAGGAGTGACTAATGAGCACCCAGATGGACTAATGGATTCTTAGAAAATGGGTTGATGGGAAGAGATAAGTGCTATGCCTAATTACTGTATTTGTGTTACACTATGATTAAACCTTTTTACTCTCCTGTCATTTTAAGAGTCACGTGACACATGAAGACCCCACTTGCTGTTTTATTCCAACAGCTGCACCTTCCCCCGAACCTCTGAAAAGGCTAACACTTGAAAGGTGCTTACTTTTCGAATGTTTTTTTTTATTTTTACCAAAACAATCAATTGCTTCTGCTATTAGCACTCCACTGTGTTTTACAGATGCTTCAATGTTGCTCTTCTTTCCTGACTGCATCTTTAAATTTTGACAATCATTTGAAACTAATATTTCACTCCATAAGACACTGAACCATCTTATTAGGCAAAAACAAAACTATTTTATGCGTTTCAAACTGTGTAAACTTTATTATTTTTCATGGATTCAATAAAATAAATTTGAAAAAAAAAATGTTTCTGGCTGCAAGTAACAAAGTTCCTAAAGATACAATTTACATTTCGAAGGTTTCTGTTATGTGTGCACACAACAATAGTTCATCCCTTAAGTTAGGTGCCCTTTTTTGTTTGAATGACTCATAGTTGAATGTTAATAGGTTCAACAATCAAAAACATTCCTCATAAAATGGTCAGGTAGAAGGATCAGAGAAAAAGGCAGCCAATGTCTAAAGAAAAACTACTTCTCAAGACCACTGCGAAAAAAAGTTACAAGAAAAGTCTGGCTCCTTGGAAGCATAAAGAAATGAGGGTTGGCACCATAGTTTTGCATAGTGCTTTACATACATACAGCACATGTAAATGATATAATAGACAGAAATACACATTTTTTAAAAGAGGCTTCTGTGAGTGCACATATTTGTTGCCTTTTTAGCTTCTGGATGCTTTATTGGGGAAACAAAAATTAAATGGATAAACAGGGATAGATGGAGCACTGGAGGAGGAAGAAAGAAGTTAGATTGAATAATCAATTGACCACACGTGCCTACTGTTGTGCTAATTGCAGATTAATTGTTCTGCTCTGTAAAGAGGACCCAAGACACAAGTAGTTCAATATGAGCTGAAGAAACCTCCAGAAACTTTCTGTAACATAAGGAACAGAAAGTTTTAAAGATGTGGAGATGGGAAGTGATGGGAAAAACAGTGGAATGGAGTGAAAAGCAAACCAAACAAGTAACCAAGTTTAGGCAGACTGTGCTCACCTTCTTGGTTTAGACACACAAAGTTTCAGTTCCAGTGTATGAAGCCAGCCAACATATATCGGATATATTAAATTATGGTGACAATGTTGGTAATCGTCATTTTTGCACTGACAGTTACCAACGTAATTACCACACTAATGGCCACCAGGCTAATGGCTAGTGTGGTGGCCATTAGTGTAGTGGAGATGTTGGAGGCCGTTACATTTTGACACCAGTTTAATGATACATGGGCTGCATTCATTTCGTGCTTTTCTAGGTTTTCTTCTAGTCTTACTGATTACCCAGAGTGCTTCACCAGCTGTATTTCTCCGTGATTGCATTTGGAATAAAGCTCAGAGACTGAACAGGACCTCGTATGCTGCACAGTTAAATGCAGCAGTCTCTGACTCTAGGCCCTTTGCTGCATCCCTTCCCCTCACTCTCCTTTCTCCACCTCACTATACTGTCTAATAAAGGTGAAAAGGCCCACAAGAATGTGGATGAATGAAATGCACACTAGTGTACTCTCCCTTGTAAACAGCAGAAAGTCGCCAAGGGCCGCTACAGGATTGCAGGAAGAACTTTAAGATTAGCATATACTAAATACAAAAAATAGCCATTCTGCTGGTAAATGGCCTCATTCTATTCAAGCAGTCTTCAAGTCTAACTGTGGACTTTCTCCCAAAACCTACATGCGCGCAGCACCTTTTTCTGAGCCTTTATGTACTTTCTGTCACACTGACACGGATGCATCAGAGGCAATTTGGGGGTGATAGTCACACTCATTCTGAACCACAGCTGCATCACTCTCATTTTCAGGTTTGTGTGTTTTTGCTCATAAACCAAAGATCACAAATATCCAAAAATTCTAATCATGGGCAACAAGAAAATCTGTGTCAAACACTGTCAAATATTTTCATTTCATTCTTTTAATAACCCTTTAACAGCTTAGATCAGGTCTTCTTGGGTCAGTCTGGGAGATGTAAGATGTGTGATTCACCAGGAAGATTATCTTTCTTTCATGAGCACATTAGCAAATTCTGTGTTTTCCATATTGTAATACTCTAGTAGAAAAATATGTTGTGGTTATTGTGATACAAAAGCATGTGAGTGTGAAGCTCTGAGTGTCATCGTTATTCTCCTCTAGCCTCAGTTTGAGTGTATTGTTTCCCACTTGAAGCTTAGCCTGTTCCCTTGGTAACCATACTGCTAACCATCACTGCCCCTGTACTTACCGGCCAGGCGTACTGGAAAGGAATGACAATGTGTCCATTACTCCCGTCCTCTCCTCCTCCCCCCCTGTCGTGTCCTCTGTGGTGGAACAACTGGGAGTTTCCACCCAGGACACCCGTACTGCCGGTACCAAAGGTGCAGGCTCCAGTTGGGGCGACCCGGGCCTGGTACTCCTTGAGGCAGGCCTGGAAGAAAGTGTCACACTGGTCCCTGGCAGAGCAGTGCTGTGCTCCGCTGGCCTGGAGATCACAGCATTCTCCTGTTTGCAGACGACCATGTGGGTTCTGAAAGTGTCGGATCTGAAGCTCAAACATCCCAACCGCACAGACAGCCTGAATCCAGAGAGAGCAGAGAGGAGAGCAAAGGAGAGAATTACATTAATATATTATCAAACTTGCACAGTTAAGGCCATTCTCACCCACTGCAGTGATGGAAGATCACCAAGTAATGACAGGTGATTTACATTTACAGGCCATTTTAGGTTGTGTAAAAATTCACGTCATTGCTGTGTCTTGCTTCAAGTTCTACTTAAAAATGTCTCATTAGGACAGGAAGTGAAAGAAGGTAATTGCAAAAGCTTTTAATTTATAAGAGGAGTTGTTTTATCTTTTTATCTTTTATAAAATCAAACAATGTTTAAATTACAGTTGGTGCAAAGTTAGAAACCAATTAATCTTAAAAAATGGACCGCAGGCCTTTCCAGAAACATACAAGAGAAGCCTCTGATGAGCTGTAACATTAGAGACGTTATAAGAGAGAGACAGGGCAATCAAAGAAACCTTCATTGAAATCTATGGGAGAACTCTGCCTCGGGAAAGATGGTGGTGCAAGTTTAACATCCAGGGGGAAAAGCTCATTTCAGCTGAATGTCAGTAAACCTTTCAGATGTTAGGTTTTAGATTTTAATGCTGATTATATGCATCCAGTTTTATGGCTCAGTGATCAATGATTTACCATACATAGCACTTTAAAATACCTGCCCAAACAAATGCACTGAGGTGTCTGAAGATGGCTGCTGAATGCTGAGGTTTCTGGTTACTGAAAAACTAAGAATGTAAGTGCATGAAAGTTAAGACTTCTTATCCTACAGAAAAGGATTTAACAGGATTTCACAATTATTCGTGTTTAAAAAGTGTTATGTGTTTTCTTAAAATCCTAGACTGAACCTAGACTTGTAGACAAAAACAGGTAGCCTACTTTACTGACACTATCTCCTTAGCAATGACAAACAGAGATTACCTTGGACAACTAAAAATATTGTCCTTTTTTCTTGTTTAAAATATTTGTCATATACATATTTATATATACCTTAAAGTTATCTTAATTGGCTTTCTGCAATATTTCAGGCAACTTGCAAATAGTTTCATTGACATTATCATTGTTTGTATTGTTCTAATCAATATTTATTAAAAATTACTCTTGATTTGGGCCATTTTGTTCACCCACGGTATTGAAAATGGTAATAACTATCAAGCATTTTCCTGGGTATCAGTCTAAAATTTGTAATTCTATTATCATGACAGCCTTAGTGCAGACGATAGAGTGAAATATCAATTTACCCACATAATACGAAAAAGCAAATGCAAGTGTATTTCACAGAATGTCAAACTATTCCTCTGGAATATTTAATATTTATAAAGACTCGCTTTAAGAGCTAGAATATTTCTGAAACTGAACAATTACCCTCACACAAATAACCAGCTTCACCAGATGTTTCTATGTATGCCCTCCCTTTATTGCAGAATTCAATCACTTCCACTGACAGTTCAGCTGAGCAGACTTTTTTTTTACAGTGAGATTTTTCATGTTAAAGTTTATTATGTGATTCCAGCAGTTTATAACATATAAGAAAAAGAAGTCCTTCTCCCTGTCAGTCACTTGAGCTTGATTTATGCATTTCATCCACAGTTATTTAATAGTTTAGATATTAATTTACATGATAGAGGTTGACTAACTCAAACACCATCATATAGTTAAAATAAACAAAAATGCGCAATGAAACTTTGAGAGACGGCTATCGTGTTTCCTCTAATGTACTGTCTCAGTGCCTCTGGGAATCAGCAGCGGCCTGCATGTCTCCTCTCCACCATCTGTTTATCAGTACGTACAAGACAACAGCGTTCAAAAAGCAAGCAACAGAGAGAGAAAAGGGGGAAGAAGACATGATGACATAACTTTGATTCCCATAACTTTGTTTGACCTCTAGTGAAGAGAAAAACAGACGTTTCCATTTACAACCAATGTCTCCCAAAAAGTTGGAACGCTGTATAGAATATAAATACTAGAACATGGTAGTTTAAAAATGATTAAAAACCTATATTTGAATGAAAATAATCCAAAGACAACAAGTAAAATTATGTAACTGGGAAAAAATATTGAAACTAAGAATAAAAGTTAGAATGGGGGGGGGGGACACAAAAAGAAAAGAATGAAACAGACCTGGTGGAACATTTCATAATTAGATAACAAGTAACATGACTGGGTATTAAAAGAGCATTTATGAGAGGCTCGGGGTTTTAGGAGTAAAGCTTAATTTTTTTTAATATGAATAACTTCATGGGCTTAGAAACATATGTTAAAGCCCTTGAATTGGCCTTAACAAGCAGAGGGAACAAAGTAGCAACATATAAATAAGATCGAAAAAACGTTGCCACCTTCGCTCAGTGAAAAATGTTGTCCTCCAAGCTGAAGAAAAGAGCAACCATCAAGTTCCTTATCAGGACAAATTTTAAAAGCCAGCATCAGTGATGATATGGGGGTGCATAAGTGCACATTAGTGAAGGTACCATTAATACTGAATATGCAGGTTTAGGAGAAACATATACAGCTGCAGATAATATCATTTTTTCTCAGCAGGTTTTCTTTTTTCTGCAAGACAGACTAAATTCAGAAAGCATTCAAGAGCATGGTTTTGTCGTAAAAGTGAGATTAAGTCACCTGCCTGAATTCCAGATCTGGTACCCACGAAAACATTTAGCAGATTATGAAATAGAAAAATATCTCTGTCCCCATAAAAATTAAAGAAAAATGATCTCAAGCGCTGGTGAGATCACTCATTGGATTCCAAAGTCCCATCTTAAAAGTTCAAGCTGAGCATTTTGTCCATCGCTGTCTTGGTGCCTTTAGAAATTCAACTCAACAAGCAGGTGGTGGATCTGACTGAGAATCCAAAGGACATGCTCATACAGTAGCGATTTTTAAATCCAAGGTACACCCACCCTACAGCAGACCTTGCTTTACACTCCTTTTGGACTCTATTAAGTTCATAATTTACAAAATGAACACCATGTTGCATTAAATAAGACTAAAAACTCATCAGGAAAGTGTTTTACTGAGGTTACAGATAAAGGGAGCTGATAGGCTGTTTTCTATACAACCAGGCTTCTTTTTGCACCCACAGAAGTCGCCCCCTGTTAGACATTACAAAAACTGCAGTTTTATGGCTTATCGTTTAAAACGACCGTGGTTCAGGTGGTTGGGAAGCTCATCTGCTACCGGAAGGTTGCCGGTTCGATCCCCCAGCTCTCTCTGTCCTGGTCGTTGTGTCCTTGGGCAAGACACTTCACCTACCGCCTACTGGTGTTGGCCAGAGGGGCCGATGGCGCGATATGGCAGCCTCGCTTCTGTCAGTCTGCCCCAGGGCAGCTGTGGCTACAACTGCGGTTTGCCTGCATCAGTGAGTGAATGAATAGTGGAATTGTAAAGCGCTTTGGGTGCCTAGAAAAGCGCTATATAAATGCAATCCATTATTAAAAGTCAGAGGCTACACCCGTCTTTCATATACAGTCTATGTTAACTATGTTAAAACTACAGAAACTGATGTCCTCAGTTCTCAGATTCTTACAGTGTGAAGATGAAAGAATAAATGATCATTCTGCGTCATTGCACCATGTTTTTATTTACGTTTCTCACAGTGTGCCAACTTTTGGGGGAACAGAGATGTTCCCTAAATTATCGAGGGATTAAACAGCACTAGCTTTTATCTTTGGACTCGCCTTTCTTTGGCTCTTGTCTTTCTTTCTTTAGTCTTCCTGTGTGTCACCACCACTCCCTTCTTATTTCTCACTTCCCCTTCCCAGGGGGCAATGACACTGGGATCCTGCTCACACGCTTCTTCTCCCCTCCTCCTCCACTTCACTTGTTTCTCTATCTGAGAACAAGCTTTGACGCTCCTGTCATTTCTCTTTCTGCAGCCATCAGCCATTTTCTACATTGTTCCCATCCTCACTTTTATCTGCCTCCTTTTCTCTTGTCTGTGTTCCCTCCCTGTTTAGGGATGGGTTAAGAGGGGACACACACACACAAACCGCACAGCCTCTCTCACACACTCTAGACTTAACAAGACCCCCTGAGAGTCTCAGAGCACAAGGGTCAGGTATGTGCGTGTGTGCATTTGTGTGTGTGTCTGTGTGTGTATGTGAGTGTGTGTATGTGATCCTCTCTGTGGTTTTGGCTTTATCCAACAACAGCAAACACCAAAATAAGGCCACTGTTATATCAGTTTGTCCTTAAACCCTCACTGATGAATAAATGTAAATAATTCACATTATTTTTTGGCTTTCTATCTGAAACAATGAGCTGGTGACACCTCATTACAGCCGAGGATCTAAGCCGTGTATTCCCAGAGGTGTGGTGCATTCAATCATGGACAGCTATCACCGAGACCTGGAAACTCTCATATGTCTGCTTAGCCAGAGCCAGGCCGCCCAACGCTGAGCCACAGTCTCAGTCGCCCCATTGTTACTGGGTTTTGTGTCCCTTGCCTGCACCCTGTCCCAGAGCTGAAAGGGGTGAGATGGGAGGGGTCGCAGGGTAATGGCGGTGGTGGTGGAGGGAGGTGGGGTGAACTTGTCTACATCAAAAGGCTTGTGGAGATACAGTGGCGCTCATCACTCTGCATCCTCCTTTCTTCCTCTCCTCCACTCGCTGCCTAAGCCATTCCCTGCATACCAGCATTTCAGCGCTCAGAGGGAGAGAGGGAGAAGGGGAAACAGAGAGAGAGTGAGCCAAGCCGAAGCTCAGCCCATCTCTGAAACTGAGCTTCGTCAGTTTAAAGCTCTCTAAGGGGCAAAACTCACAATCCTCTGTACCTAAAGACATTCAAGCCTCGGAAAATGATCTGTTGACTTTTCTACTGTCATGGAACAAATGCTACTATTCGACGAACTCCACAGAGCTCGCTGTGAGCCATTTAAGCGAGACTTTCTTTGTACTCGAGGCCAACAAGTTTCTTCGGAAAGGCATCATTGATTTCAAGCATATTTCTGTGGCACTTTAAATGCCACTGTGAAACTGCATCAGATATTTTATGAACTGATTATTTAACGAGCCTTGCATTTTTGGCAACCCTATTCATAACAAGCAGTCTATGATTGATTCCTTTGTCTTATGAGATTGTGATATCTTTGATTTCCCAGTTACTGTCCAGACAAAATAGGGTATTTGAAGATGTATGGTGTTGTGTGAGAGGCATTTTAACTATTTGTTGATAACTGCAGTCTCTTACTGTCACAGTATTGCGGTTAAGTCACGGTCAGGATCTTCAATCACACTGAAATTCTGTCTGGGTGGATGCTTCAAGCATTGTGCGGATGATAAATTTCTAAGTGTTTGTTTATTTAAATGTCGAAATCCTCTTGTCGCTGATTCACTTTATGAACTGCATTTTGCTCAGCATTCAAACAGAAATGATGTGCACATAAATTTCATCCAATCTCATTTTAAAATTCAGCTTCAGTTTGAAAATGGCAGTCTAATTTAGCGAAACATAAATGCTTTGCGTACTGTAGTGTGAGCGTGGCACAATAGACAACACATAAGGACCGCTAGAGTGTCAAGAAGCCTCATTTATGAACTGCAGGTTGAAACATCCCCCGTCCTCTGCATTATAAATGGGCACCAGCAGATGCAAAGGATCTTGAGTGTGTGCTTCACACTGCAGTGCAGTCGGAGAATGGAGAGAGCAGGGTGTGTTGTTCCTCAGCTGTGAAAGGGTTGCAGAGGTACAGAGAGGCACGCAGAGCTGCCTGAATGTTCAACATTCACACGCCCCGGAGTCTATGAGGCTGTGGCCCCGGGCTCCACACACACCCAGGACACAGATGCTGGATGTGAGCTCAGTGTTTAAAAAACGTGCACTCACGTGTGTGCACACATGCACGCTTCGGAGCACCCCTGGGCCTGGTCTTGCTACTGGTGAGCGCTGTCACACATTAGACACATTGTGACAAGACCAGCAGCTGCCTGAGAGCTCATGGGGGAAAAGGGGAACAATATTTTGCTTGTTTATGCTTTCATGCCCAAAACAACACTGGAATAAAATCCAGAGCTTTAATACAGCCACAAATTGTCCTCATAATGTTATAACCACCTTCTCAGAAGTATTTACGCAGTCATTAATGAACTTTGCTGTTATGCCAAAAAGAAAGCGTGCATACATGCAGCCATGCAGACAGAGAGAAAATAAGACAATCAGACCACACCTGAGAATGGTTACTAATATATGAAATGGACAAAGCAGCAACCAAAGAGCCTAAAAGGGAAGATGTTTTCACTCATTTACTGATCCGTGAATAAGGAAAATACCTTAACAGGGGTGCGGTGTGAAATTTGGGTGTAATTTATGCGCAATTAATGATCGAGGATATACCAAAGTGAATGAAAAGGGATTAAGAATCATTATTTAGCAGAAAATGATGGAATAAATCACATTCATCGACTACATGTCACTAATGTGATTGATTTGTGTTATCATGACATGTCTTTGTTTGGCAAACAGTGGCACACTGACTCTTTTTCATTCAAGAAAAAAATATATATATGTGATTTTTACCGTCTGTCGCAAAGGCGGATTTTTGTTCTGATATTTGCATCCAGTGCTTCTACAATTGGATTACAGTCGTTCTCTGTTGTGTGGGATAATACACCAGCGGGCTGAAACAACAGGTGGGCACAGCGCCATGCAGGAGCAGAAAGAGGGCAGCATAAAGGGACACTGTGCGTGGGACTTTATTCCTGAGTATTTTTCTCTCAGCTTTCATTTAAAAAACAGACAGAACCACAGTTGCGAGTCCGCGTGGGGCGTTTAAGTGCATGCAGCCCGAAATAGCACTTAATTGGTGGCTTACCTGCGTTTGCACCGTGAGCGCGACGAAAAATATCACAGTCCGCGGCAGGTGGAAGTGTCCCTGGTGTCGCCCGGCTCTCATGTCTGGCTTCCCGTTGAGCTTTTCACCTCTGCTCCTCAGATTCTTCCGAGTTATCCCGTGCACCCGTGAGCTCTCCATCCCTGCATCAAGGGACTGGGGACCGTGCTGTGCGCTTTGGTGGCGGTGGTGTCCCCCCTCCTCCTACTCCTCTCTTCCAGTGTCCTCCGTCCGCCCAGCTCTCCTCTTCCTCGCCGGTTTAAACCCTGAAACTCCCGCAAAGCCACTTCATCGCGTCCAGACCGGAGAAACCATAACTCTGTCTCAGCTTGGATCTCTCCCTGCAATCAACCCACCTACATACGCTCGCGCGCACACCTGATCAACCCCTCCCTTGCTGCTGTGACCAAGGCAGGTTTCCTCTGGGAATGACACATGCACACAAACGCACGCTTCTCACAAACACACACTCCCCTTGGTGTATTCCTCCCACCACCACCTGCCTTAAGAGGCTTTACGGGTCCAATCTGCCGGCTCACTTGACTTGAACTCACATCCCAATTAGCTGATACTCTCTCTTCATCTCCTGTCTCTCTCAAAGCTTAATCCACTCTCAGAGATAATATGGAGAGGGGACAATCGTATGAATCCTATTTCTTGATGAGTGTGTGACCAAAGCAGCGACCAAAGTTGCTTCTCCCCGGCGGAATGATTTCACTTTTGTGTTCTTGTCATTGGAGCGGCTGGCTGGTCATTTGTAAACCCGATACGAAGGCTGGCGGCCACGGAGTCACTGTGGGAAACAATGAGAGGGAGAGAGAGAGCATGAGGGTGTGTCCTGGGGCAGGGAATATCCGTCTTTCACTCCTTGTCCGGATGGTTCCCAGAGCGCACGGGGCTCTCATCCCCTTTTCTCTCTCTACACACTTTGACCAACATTCTTTTTTTTTTCAATACCATATTTACGTGTGAGAGTATTCTGAATGCTTTTCGCATCTCTTTTATCCTCTCCTGAGTGTTCTGTTTCCCCTCTGTCCTTTGTTGTGCCTCACTGGTTCCTCTCCTCCAGTTTCAAACCTCTGCAGTCCACGGAACACTTCAAAGCTCAGCTTGGCAGAACTGTTCTCACAGTTCTGTTCAGACCTGTGAATAGAAATGATTTGTCCTTCAAGCTTAATTAAAACACCCGTGCTGTTGCGGATGATGTACTAAAAGTTGTTTACAAAAGACAAACAGACTTTCACGCCTGCAGGAAAGGTGTGAAGCGGCTTCTGTTGGTCAGGACGCACAGGGCAAAAGTGCTTACGCGGTTCTCACCCACCTGCAGACTGATTTCTTATGACACGTTATAATTGAACCCACTTTTATGATTGAACTTGTTTCGACAGCTGCGGCTCTGAAAAGTGTTAATGTGCTTAATGGAGCCGCCGGGTTGCAAATACTAACCGGCTGAGCGCATAAATATAAAAGAGAACTGTAGGGTGTGTAGGCATCTTTTGAATATTGGCAGCGGTCACATGGCACACATATTTTCCATATCTCCTCCAGTCCTCTCTTGTTGGACCCAAGACCTCCACACAATGCACCTTCTTTATCAGAGAAAATCTAATGAGATTCTCCCTCCTCCCCCTTCTCAATCTTAAAGTCTATCACGGGCTTGTTGCTCAAGAGCTTCCCTGACAACCGCTGGTGTTTCCGCGGCTTGGCGCTCCGCGTTGACCCCGGAGCGGAACAGAGGGCTCTTGAGGAGCAGAGGCTTAATTTGCATGGGGGAAGCAGTGACCTCGAAGCACGAGCTGAATTCTAACCAAGCATCCGGAAACACACGTGCATCACTGGGTCTGCGCAGAGGTTGCAGCGTGTGGCTCACCTGAAGAAGAAGAGTCACAAAAAAAGTAATCCTTTCACTTGCTTTCTTGGTGCCTACATAACGGATATGCAGTTAGTTGTGCATTTAGCTCCATCTAATGGTCAATACGCGTTTTATTGCGCAGGATTTGAAAAGGCAGATTTATTTATTTATTTTAACACTATTTAAACTGCCGTGAAAACAATGGCTCATTTCAAATTAGGATAAAAAACACATTTAGGAGTTATTTAATCAAAATGTAATACTAATAAATAATGCATATAGATAAGTAACCTGCTTCCTCGGGGCCTTTAGAATGAGCTTAGATCAGATTTGATTTCCACATGTCTAATTTTTTTTTTTAATGTTTCATCCACTTCAAACAAATAATGGACCATACAGAGAAAATAAGCATAAAAACAGAACATTAGCTCTAAAATATCCACTAACCTCTATCTAACTGAATTTCTGTTATTTCCTTAACTAAAACCAAAAACACATTAAATTAAAGAACTCAAAAAATACAAGAACTTTCATTTTTCCACTCAGAAATCAAATTTTCTTTCCTCCACTATGCAGGATTATGCAAATTCAATATCATCAGTTCAGCTTATGATGCATGTGACCGTCCTTTCTTTACTTCCCATGCTTTCTGTTTACACTACAAACTGTGAAATAGAGGTAAAACTATTAAAGTGAAACCGAAGTTTTATCCTCTAAACTTGGGATGCTTCTCTTTAACTGAAGGTAGCCTACATATCTGAAGGTTTAGGAAGTTTAGTTACACAGTATGAATTTTTTGCAGGTGAATTTGGAGGATAAAAATTCAGTGTTATAAATTCAATGTCTAAAAATAGTTGAATTCTGATGATACTATATTTCTTCCATACTTTGCAAACTAAAAATACTTAAGAGATGATTTATAAAATTTATTTATTTTTTAAGTGGTACTGACAGGAACAGCTTCCACGCATAAGCTGCTGGATAAGTATAAGCTGCCTTTCAGTCTCTGAAAGATTACTGTGTTGGTGAATGGGAAGGCACTGGGCATGTTGCCAAAACCATGCCCCCCCACACACACACACACACACGGCGCCCTGGTGACTGAGGTCAGTGCTTTCTCAAGGCAAAATAAGGGAGTGTGGAAAGGCTTGGGAAACTGCAGAAGAATGTGGATTTCTGTGTACACCGTTGAGCTGACCTGAAGACAATTACTCAGGGCACATAACAGGGAGGCCCTGTGTACACCGGGCACAGCTGATAGTGAGAGTCTAAATTAAGCCTTTCAGGCCTAATTCACACGTCACTCTGTCTGAATCTAGTCTGTGAGAGGAGGACGTGCTCCTTATTAGCATGTCTGCAAACATATCGTGTGAAGGCTGAGAGGAAAATAGACAATAAGAATTTACTGAGACAATAATTCATATTGTCCATGATTCTGAGCTACTTTTGTTTACCCACCTAATTTTATGTTACTTACAGAACATTGCAGAAAAACCTTTTTTGCACTTACATGACAACATTTTAAACTTAAATGAAAATATACACTCATCCATCCCTTCATTAAATACAATAATGCACATATTCAATCATCCAATCACATGACAGTAAGCCACTGCATTCAGGCATGTAGACATGGTCAGAACAACCTGCTGAAGTTCAAACAGAAAATCTGAAGGAGGAAGAAAGGTGAATTAAGTGACTCTGGGTGTGTCACTGTGGCTGGTTTGAGTATTACAGAAACTGCTGATCTTCTGGGATGTTGCCTCACAAACATTTCATTTCATTCACCCACATCAACTTTTTGGTATTCAGAGAATAGTCAGATGAATTTGGAGTAAATATAATATGAACCATGCATCTTTCCTGCCTCGTATGATGAGTTTGATTGTGATGGTGTAACGGTGTGGGGGTTATTTTCTTATCATGCTTTGGGCCCCATAGTACCAACTGAGCATGGTTTAAACACCACACCCTGCTTGAGCATTGTTGCTGACCATGTCCATCCCTCTATGACCAGTGTACACATCTTCTTCCAGGAGGATAACACACCATGTCACAAAAACTCAAATCAGCTCAAACTTGAAGATGAACTTGAACATGAGTGACTTCACTGCTCTCAAATGGTCTCCAGTCACCAGATCTCAATCCAATAGAGGGCCTTTGGGATGTGATGAACCAGGAGAGTCGCAAATGTGTGATGCTACATGGAAAAATCTGTCAGTAATGTTCCCGGCACCTTGTTGAATGCATAGCATGAATGGATAGATACTAGCAAGGTGTACCTAACAGTACCCAGTATAGAGTTTATCCAGTTATCACTACTGAACAACCTAAAACTTCAGGTCCACCTACCCTTTGTTTTTTGAAATACTAGAAATTGCATAAACTAGGTTCAATGATAAATCAAATCGCCGTAAAATATCTACACAGCTGTATGGAGGCCCATTTCCAGCAACAAGCCTTCCTGTTTTAATGTTATGATGTGACTTAATGCACAATTTTTATCCGAAATTTTTTTTAGTAGAGTAGAAAACAAAATATTCACGCAAGTGTCCAGAGAATCAAGTCTGTTTTCATGTTTGCTTCATAATACAATGATCCTCTAAAAATAATATCTTTGTTCTGAAATGCAGCAGAACCCTTTTTCTACAAAAGCAGCCCTCACATCTGTGACAGGTATGTACTACTGGCTCGAACACAAAAACAATTATACTGCGGTTTGAGAAGCACATTCACACATCTTCAATTAGCAGCTTCATTATCTCATTTCAACAACACCAGTCTCAACACGAACACTGCAGTTTTGGAGGTGTAATAGCGTGCGAGCATTTGTTGGGGGAGCAGATGACGAAACGCTGCAACAATGCAACACCAGCCATCCATTAAATAATATACCAATGATTAATGCCAAATACAGGGAGAGAAAGTGGCTTCAGAGATCTAGGTTCTACTTCAAAGCACAAACTAAATGAGATTCCAGTGCATTTATTTTACAAGTAGGATGGCTACGGTGAATTATATGGAGTCCCATAAAGTTTCCATGTTTTGTAATAATCAGAAGACTCCAAAGAACTAAATTTTCTGCAGATGCGGTCTAAATTCAGACTGCAGCACACAGCATTGGTATTCTTTAAAAATAAAAAAATAAAAAAACACAGGGTTTTCTCAATGCTGGTTTCTCCTTCTACATGTTGTGCAGCTGAAGTTGTTTAAACATGAGATCCTTTTGACTACAGGGACTTGAGAGAAAATGTTTAACACAAGAGGAGAGAAAGCATCGCCTATTGGCAGAAAGCTCAAACTGCAGCTTAAATGAAGAGCAGCACATTCTTAGAACAGTTTTATTTATAAAAAGAAAAAGAAAAGCTCCAGGTACAATGTCTGGTAAACCAGACTCTGGGTGCAATGCTTTATGACAAATATAGAAGACATATCAAGCTGCTTGTGGATTTTGATGTAAAGCTAAAAAATAAAAAATTAAAAAAAAATAAAAAAAATAAAAAAAAAAGACACCAGCTTGACACATACTTACGTGCAACCCTGAAAGTCAATTTCTAAGAATAAATCACAGTCAGATTTACTGCAAGTTTAAAAAACAAAGACCACCCTTCCTGAGAGCTTATTTCTTAGCGAATGAAATCTTCATTGCATTCGTCTGTGTGATCTTGAAGCCTTGTAGTGCATCTCGTGCAGCTCCGGCCTGCACCTCGTTCTCAAACTCCACAAATGCGATGTCGTGGCGTCCGGGGACCAGACGCACCTCTTTGAAACCTGGGAACCTAAAACGCACACACCAACAGTTAGGCTCAGCCTATAACAGACACAAGCGTGCAAAACTAGATCTAGAGAATGGGTTTGCTACTGACTGGTTGAAGAGCATGGACAGCATGAGCTCGTTGGTCTCCTCCGGCAAGTTGGTGAGGAAGAGGATGTGATTGGGGGGATTTTCTGCAACCTACGAGTACACATTGGATATCAGAATCAATCAACCAGAAAAATATCAATTTATTAAATTAAATGAAGACACAACATGCTCTGTGACAAAACACTACCTGCTGGGGCATTTGTCCAGGCATCTGCCCAGGCATCATCTGACCAGGAGGAATGGCACCAGGGGGCATCTGGCCAGGTGCCATCCCTGGAGGTGGCATCATGCCTGGAGGGGGCATGTAAGGTGGCTGGCCAGGCATGTGCATCATACGGGGAGCCTGGCTCATTGGAGGCATTCCCTAAAGAGTGAAGAGCTTGTTAATAGAAAACCCGATGTCCATTTTCCTCTTCTGAGATGTGTGTGCTACTATTTACATTTGTCAATGAAAATAGGGTCAGTTTTCAATCACACAAACTGTTCTAAATGCAGGAGAAACTTTCTCCCTTTGCTTTTGTTTCCTTATTTATTAATATTGTTCCTAAAAGGTTCATCCCAATTCAGTATCATGTTTTTTGTTCTGCAACTTGAGCTGAAAACATGTTTTAGCCATAAGAACAACTTCATTGATAACAAACGGAAATTCATATGTTTGACACAGCTCATCTGCCATTTGTAGAGAATGATTTTCTGTATCTATATATCGAAGTCTGCTGTATGCAATGTAGAAAGCCATGGACCCAGGACAGTCCCCTGTGGAGCCCTCATGTTGCTCATTAATGTCTCAGAAACACACCTGACAAACTGTGGCCTTTCTTTAGGGTATTCTGTGATCCAGGAAACAGTAGGAATCTACTATAAAACATCTACTCTATAGAACAAAATAACCAAGAATTTTCCAACATATTAAAGTTCGAAATCTCAGGGTTTTTATACTTTGTGTCTCTGCCCACACTTTGGCTCAGAGCTCCTTGTGAATACATGATAGTTGCCAAAATAACCAATAAAACAGCTCTGGCTCCACTTACAGGCATAGCGGCAGGCACACCAGCGACCATGGCTGCACCAGCTACACCCTTCTTTGGTCCAGTGCCATCGGGTCCTTTGATCTTCTTCTTCTCTTTTTTGCGGTCACGCTCTACGTAAGTCCCCTTCATTTTAGCTATGATGTCAGAGTCAGTCTTTGAATACTGTATGCGCTGCAGGACCAAACAGAAAGATCACATGTGACACACAAACTATGGTAAGCAGCAGTTGTGTGATATTCAGTGTTTAGTTACCCTACCATCGGTTTATCATAGAAGGGGAAGCCCTGCATGGATCTCAGCGCATTGGAGGCGCTGTTAATCTCTTTGAAGATAACAAAGGCCTGACCCTTCATCTTTATGTTTCGTGCCACCAGGATATCCAAAATCTGTCCGAACTGTGAGAAGATGGCGTACAGCGACTTTTTCAGCTCTGCAGTAAAAAAACAAAACAAAACACACACACACACACACACACACACACACACACACACACACACACACACACACACCACAAAACATAAAATGATTACTCTGGTTGTGCTTATTTAAACGGAAAGAGATTTCAACGTGCAAACCTCACCATCTTTCTTGATCTTCTCATTCAGGTTGTTGATGTAGATAGTATGATTTAGCCGGACATCCGGGGTGGCCATCCTTTAATCTGCTGATGAGCGTTTGATGAACGTTTGTATCTTTAGAGACAGTCTGAGGCACAGTTTAGATTAGATGCTAAGTAGCTAACTAGCTAGCGACCGTTAGCAAACACTCACCAAACGTGACGGGGAGGGTTAGCCTGCAAGCTATCTACTACAAATTAACACCTTGTTTGGTGTTTTACATGTATATACTAATCACCCAAATACTTAAGATCGTCACAAAAAGCTCAAATGCATTATTTAAGTACATGAAAGCGCGGAAGAAGTGTTTCTTTATAAGAAAATTAACGATTCAAGTCTTTAGCTTGACGTTCCTACCTGATGAATGAAAACCCGGTCTTCACAAATCCCGTTTTCTGTTCTCGCGATAACAGTGCAAGCGTAACTTCCGATGTTTAACATCCGTGTCCCATTTTATTATTTTTTTCCTGTTGTAGCTGTTTCCAATCATTGTGGCAACATAACATTTTGTGTCACAGTTTTGGCTAAAAATATAACATAGGGGCAGACATTCTGATACAATTCTTCTCAGAGTTCAGATTATGGTGTGGCACATATTTTAGTCCGGGTTATTTTAGCGCTTTTTTAAATTCTTATAATTTATCTTTAGCTTCATATTTAACTAGCAGTTAGAGTCATATGTATTAATTTTGCAGTTGGTACTGAGATAATTTAGATGCACTGGAGGGCGGTATGTTTCTATGTTCCTGAGGAGTGACTACACAAAGAAGAAGAAGAAGAAGACGCAGCGCGAGAGTAGTACTGCCAAATATGGGGACAAGCCGGGTGTCGTTAGCTGGCTTTGCTAGTTAGATAAGTGGGTGTGGGGTAAGTGTACAAAAGACCATAAACCAAGTACTTGTATATGATTTCTGCACACCAGTTTGCACTAAAATAGTCTCCAACATCGAATAACGTTCGTCATTTGGTCCTGTATGTTGACAGGTTTAGTTATTAGCTTATTATAAGAAGAAGTCGAAGTTGGGCAGGTAGTTGCAGGTTCTATAATTACAGTTTATACTGGCTTGCTGCAGCTTGCCCCCGTTTTCTAACTAATTTCTACTTTATTAGTCCAGAATTCCTCAGGATAAAAGAAGATGTCAATGGAATGCTCCCTGCCACCTCCACCTCCTCCACCTGCTCCATGTACACCACCTCAAACGTCAGCACCAAAGAAGAAGCTGTATCAGACTATAGCCAGCAGTAGACGTGCTGTAGAGGGAGATCACACAGAGGCTTGCTTGCTGATCAGTCAGAGGGAGACCAGGTCAGGTTTTTATCATGAATGTTTTCGCTTTGTGTGGAAAATTGATAAATCTGCACATAAATCTGCACATTTTTAAGTGCTCACATGCTTGGCAGACATTTGTCACACACAGTCATGCTCAAGTTGATCAAGCGGATCCATTGTGCAGTTCAAATGTTTCATCTGCCAGCACAGCCATACAGGTTATTGATTAAAAATCCATGTGCAGCATAATCAGCCATGACTGTGTAACTTATCTTTGATGATGTTTTTAGGGACAAACAACACAACCATGCGCTTAAACTAATCAAAGACACAGGAACTAAAAACCAAACATAAGAGGCAAGGATTCACCAAGTGAGTAATGTAACAGAGGGACACCTAACACAGAGACAACAACTTAACTACAAGATACAAGAAGACACGTGGGGAGGCTAGGCTAAACAAAGAGTTACCTATTAATAACCAATATAAACCAGAATTCAAGTAAAAAGCTTAAAAATAAAAATCTTAAGGAATAACAGTGAAAAGAAATCTAAAGTCCAGAAAACCTAAAACATAACAAAACCCACGGACCAGGACACATCTCAGAATGTACAGTTATATAATCCAGAACCAGTGAGCAGTGAGATAAAGTATTGACAGAGCAATATATGCATCTATTTTCTGCCACTTATGTGGGTGGTGGGGGCAGCAGACCTCCTTCTCATCTTCCTCCATCTCTCCTGAGGGGACAGTGGGTTTGCTCGGGAAAATCTCAGAGATATAATCTCTTCAGTGTGTCCTGGGCCGGCCCAAAATACCTCTCCTGTATTGTCCTGGAGGCATCCTGGTCAGATGTCTGAACGGATGAACTTATGAGTCGATAAGTGTCCCACAATCAGAATCAGGATACTTTATTAATCACACAGGTAATTATGTGATCACAGCTGCTCCAAGACGTTAAGAACAGTAACTAGCTAAACTAAATGAAATAATGCTACAAAGTTACAAAATATAACAAATAACTGTAATATACCTAAATGGCTGTAATTATGAATTAAAGTAAAGAGAGACCTTAACTAGCTTGCAGTGATGAAAATGAATCTCACAGGAAGGATGAAAGACAGTAGTAAAGTGAGAGATTTGTTATTTAATTAAAAAGTTTAAAAATAGTACACGCACAGACACCACAATGGACTGTATACAAAGAGTGTGTTTCTCTGATGGTTATGTTGTTTTGTATTGAGTACTACTACAACTTTGCTACAAAGTTGCATTATCCTATTATATTGTGATATTATTGCATTGTAGCTTAACCCCAAGAACAGAGAGTTGCCTGAATATATCTCTGACATGGAGTCAATAAAACTGAATGTCAAGATTGGGGCAAAAGTCCTGAGCCAAGAGTGAGACCTTCTTGTCATTTTTTTAAAATTGGTCTTTAACAATAGTTCTTCAGACTTTCTGAAGGTCTTTGAAAAGTTTTTCTTTGGGCATTGGCTGCTTTTTCCACTCATTCTCAGTCCAGTCCTCCCATTTGACGTTTATTCAGAGGAATAATCTTTTTTGTGCAACTTAATATTGACCTATGAATCATAGCATAAAAAAGGGAACCTAACTCAAACCGTTGTCAGTGTGAGTCACATTACAGACAACTTGGAAAAGTACTTATTTTAAATTGTATCTTTGGGCACTTTGTTACTAGCAGCCTATTATATAAAAACATAATTTGTTCCCATTTCTTTAGTTGAATCTATGAAAAAGTGTCAGATAATACAATTTGGCAGACATAAAATGGTATTTTTGCTTGGTGTGTAGTGTGTTCTTAAATATTTGAGAAAATTGCAAAATAGAAGACAAAAGAAGTGAAAGGCCTAAAAAACTTCAGCAGATGAAAAATATCTGGAAGAAATGTCCTTGTAAAATAAGAAGAAATCCATTAAAGACTGGAAGCAGAATCAGATGGATCTGGCCTTTCAGTTTATCCATCTACTGTTCACTGAAGCCTCATCAGAAATGGTCTCACTGAAAGTGTGTCTTTCAAGAAGCTGTTCTTAAGGAAGGAAAACAGGGAGAAAAGGCTGAGGTATGCCGAATTACACGAGATGGAATTATAAATGCAGAAAAATACCATCACATTTTGATCCACCATCAGTACCATCTGGAAAGCATCTAACTGGCAACAAATTCATTTTCAGCATGACAATGATTCCAAACACAGTGTCAGTGGAATAAAGGTGACCCTGATCCAGCACTAACTATGTGCTGCAATAGGTGTAGGCTGCTGGGGGATTCCCATGATGCACTGAGTGCTTCTTTAGTCACCTTTCTCACTCACTATGTGTTAATAGACCTCTCTGAGTTGAATCATTACTTATTAATTATCTCTGGCTCTCTTCCGTGGCATGTCTTTTGTCCCGTCTTCCTCCCCTCCCCCCTCATCCCAACCGGTCACGGCAGATGGCGGCTCTTTCCTGAGCCTGGTTCTGCTCAAGGCTTCTTCCTGTTAAAAAGGGAGTTTTTCCTTCCCACTGTTGCCAAAGTGCCTGCTCATAGGGGGTCGTATGGTTGTTGAGTTTTACTCTTTATGTATTAATGTAGGGTCTACCTTACAATATAAAGCACCTTGAGGCGACGGTTGTTGTGATCTGGTGCTGTATAAATAAAACTGAATTCCACTGAATTGAATGAAAAGCAGTCATCATCCAAAGACAACCTATTTCAAATTTTATAGCAAAACGGGATGAAATGAAGGGTGGCTCAAGACGTTTGCACAGTACTGTACATGATAGTCCTGTGAAAGAAGCTTTTTATAATGCTGGCATTTGACTCCTCAAAGTATCCTGAAACCTTAGCAGCCAATACAGTTATCAGCCAGTTGATTAACACGTGACTATAAAAGAATCAGAAAGCAGGGATTAGAAACAGTTGGGGATAGGAAACACTCACATGCCGTAAACTGCTACAGTTTTGATGCAGATAATATGACACAACATATGGAACTGATGCTTAGAATTGATTCATGGCTGAGAAAAAAACTTTTTCATTTGTGTAAGTGCAGCAGATAAACGGTTAACAAGCTCCATGCCTTCGTGTTATGCAGTGCCATTTGTTTGTTCTTCAGTTTCAGGAAGGACCTGCAGTGGATTCTGGCGAACACCTACGTGCCATCACTCATTCAAGATGGTCCACAGTAAGTCACTAAAGTGAAGTGTCACTGTAATACCTGTCACTCAACAACTCAATCTATTTTTGGTTAAGAAGTATGTTGCATAGCACGCCAGTTTCCACAACAATTTTAAACTTCTGTAGTATTTTATTGTTTTTAGTTATTTGGTTTACCTGACTTCTTTTACGTGAGTGGGTGACATATTTATTCAGTGTGTTATTTCTGGTAACTTTGTAGGTGTGGTCTGGTGGCTTTGTGGATGGCTGCTTACCTACGGCAGCCGCGGCTGAGTGTCGACATGGAGACGGTGGTTCAGACAGCTCTGAGCAGGGGATACACGGCTCAGGGTGAAATGTTCTCGGGTATAAAATAAAAATGTGTGAACTCTTCAGGTCTGTTTGTATTTGGGAGCAAAAAAAAAAACGCAAAAGAAACAGGTGGAGGCTGTGATTAAACATTTGGAACTTTATGACACATTTTGCAGCCGATATTTAATTTAATGTTTCACAAGCAAGTAAACATTCAGTTTCAAGCTGGTGAATTTTGATTTCTTTATGTTCTCATTAAGCTTTTTATTTTGTCAGCTGACAATATGGCCCTGCTGGCAGAAGAGGTGTGTGGCTGCAAGGCCAAGCTCCTTTCGGGGGGTCTGAGTGGTAATAATGCTGCAGCCATCATCTCACACCTGTGGGGGAGACAGCCTGTTCTCATCCCGTATCCTGGACCAAACCATGGGGAAAGGGTTGCTGTGAAGGAAAAGCAGTAGATTTGGATTTGTGATTAAAGAGAAAAGCAAAACTCCTTGACAGTTTTTACAGCTATGACGAGGATTACAACCACGAGCCGTGCCAGCGTAGTGGCCACAGAGCGCACTGGGCAGTTGCTTCAGGTAAGAATGAATAGCTAACCCAACCTAAGGCAGGGTTTATTATGTAGGATTTCCCTTAAAGTGAGCCTAGTTTGACTAATCAGACCACACAGTAACAGAGTTTATTCATTCCAGGCGTTCTCCTCGGTGTGGACCAGGGGAGTGTGAGTAAAGAGCATGTTCAGCCTGATCCCTCTCTGCCGTGGCTCTACCTCGCCGCCGACAGCAGCTCATCTTGTCCTGCCGGCAGCACGGCGCTCAGAGATGTTTACATCCTCGCTAAGCAAGGTAAAAGCATGCGCTACCAGCTGTGGAGTTTGGACACTGTAGCTCAGAGCAATGGGCAGCTGAGGATGATGGACCCTCAGAGAGCCAGTGATGGCACCAAGTATGTGGTTCCCAAAGGAGGGGTGGAGGCCGGTCTGGCTGGAAAGGCGGTGATGCTCCACACAAGATCCACACAGTGAAGCAGACACACATTATTTATTTAATTAAAAGGGCTTTAAAGTACCGTAAGGGTTATCAGGGAGAAGCCACACCCACATGTTCAGCCATGCTCTGGTCACTGTTTTTGTAAAATGTGTAGTCGTCTTATAATTTTCCACTAACAAGGATTGTGTCAGTTTAACTGTAAAAGCTAGCTATATATATATATATATATATATATATATATATATATATATATATATATATATATATATATATATATATATATAAATTTTTTTTTTTTTTTTTTTTTTAGAATATCCACAATTTATTTGGAGAGGAACAGTGTTTATGTAATTTTTGCCTGTTACACCACCTTAATGGATTTTAAAATAAACAGTTAAGGAGACAGACCGTGTAATTTATCTGGAGGAATTTGTTTGGAACATTTATTTTCTCGAACCAAGCTCAATCTTTCCAATTTTTCAATCAGATCACTGCTTTTGGAAAAAAGCATGCTCATAGCACAGTACCGAATATGCAATGATATACTTAATAGTAACGTAATACTATTTTACGTCAGATGCACAGCTGGACGCTGCTCTGGGTCAGTCGGCTCTCTGAAAAGATTCCTCTACCTCCACCAATCCCAACTCTGCCAACAAGAGCTCGAACTGCCCCACTGACATCCTGAAATATGCACGAAAGCAGTTGTGACACAGCTTTAACTCCTGGATCAAACCATCAAGTTCTCCCTGCTGCTTCCTTCTCGTGACAATCTGATGAACCCAGAATCTCAGTTTGAATCTCAGCTCCTCTCAGTTTGACATCTACTTCATTTTGCTCACAGTGTTTTTTGAAAAACACAACACGTTCGGTGTATATAAATTACCCAGCAAGTTTGGATAAAGAAATTTCTGACTTTTATGTTGCTTTTTTGCAGCATTCTCGGTGTTAAATGACCTTCAGTCCTTTGTTCAGATAAGTTTTTTATATGGTTGCAGCAAACCAGAATGGTCAAAAACCTTAAAAAGCAGTCCAATAATGTTTGTGAGTGTGTTTGCTATCGTGTCTCATGCTGCCGCTTATTATCACATTTATTTGCACAGTATAGGCGGCTTTAAAAACATTTTGACAGAAAATATTGGAAGGAGCAGGATGGGCATGTCGGGGGAAATTCCTCCTGACAGTGATAACAGTGAGTGAGGTGAAAAACCCCCCACTTTAAACAGGAGTGGAGAAATAGGGTTTCAAATGTTGCTTTTCTGGCTGCTGTTGAGCTTGTTTAAACACTGCTAAATCAAACAGGTTTACTTTTCTGTCATTCAAATGAATGCTTTTATGGAGCAGAGAGCATAGAAAATATGTCAGGCGATAAAAGCCTGTGCTGGTTGTTGCAGTGTTTTTGTCAGGCGCTGAAAACATACTTCTAGTTGTGCAGGTCCTCAATCATCCACATCACGGTAGTTTTAACCGCTTCAATTGAAGGCAGTTCAAAGAATTTATATCTTGACTCATGTAGCAGTGACGCGTGATTACAGGGTGAGTTAAAGACCGCCTCCACGGTAAAAACCACACTGAAGACATACTGAATACCCGAGACTCCTCATTAGCCTTTAGAACTGAAAAAGCCTTTCAGTTAGGAGGTGAAACATCTATAAGAGCCATAAATGTTCAGTTTCCTTCAACTCAAATCCTACAGACACTACAGGATACATGCTGGCTTCAACCCGTAACTCACACTGGCCATTAACGTGTGACAAGATCAGAAGACTTGTTGATTTTGCAATGCCGTCAGAATTTTGTGTAACTGGTGTGTGAAATCATGGTTTTCTCTCTAATTTTGAACCATTGTTGTACAAAAAAAAAAAGAAAGACGCGGAAGTCATTTTGATCATGCACTCTTAAAATGTGTGAGTAGACAAATGAATGTGAACAGCCCATCAGTTTCCATGGGCTCAAAGACAATCAGATAAACTAAGATAATTATAAAATCTGCTCCGATGAACCTCATTTGCAGTTGGCGACTGCATGAAGCCTGGCTGGATGTTATGAAATGCTTTATTTCCTCCCTGCAGGCCCGTTACCAAGTAAAAATCCGGCTTAGTTAAATAATTGTGACTAACCCATTTATAAGCTTACAGTTTGTCCCCCTTAAGAAGCTTGTAGGTTGTTTATGAAGCACCAGTTTTGCAGCGTTTGGCTGAATTTGAGCAGAAGTCATGCACACTTCAGAAGTCGTCCTGCTGCTTCTGTCAGCAGTCACACCATCGATACGCCCATACTATAACAGCGCCTCCAGCATGTTTGACAGATGATGGAAATCGCAAGCCATTCCTCAGCGCTGAGGCATAGTATGACCTCTAAATCATGCAAGTTCATCTAAATGTGAAATTTCTACAGCCAAAATGATAAACTAGCACTTTGATTCCTAATTTACTTATAAAAATTTAAAAAAAAAAGAAGCTTCTGTCACATCTACATAATTTCCTTTGGGATTATAAAAGTATTTTGATTCTGATCTTCATTAAGGTGGTTTTCTTGTCTCTGTACTTGTGGACTGCTAATTTTCTTATCAACCAAAAATAAATTGTCATCTAGTTTTTACACAAAGTTTCCACCATCTCAGTTTTCAGGGACAGTTCAACACAAAATGATTCATCTGGTTTTATTTAGAAACTTGTGATAAAAGGTCACAGCTGACTGAACAGGACATATTCTTACAGTAGTGTTAAATTTATAATTAAATGTTAGATCATCTTGATTCAGCGCTCTTTTACAAAAGTATATGATTTGGTGTGTGTGTGTGTGTGTTTGCACAAAGAACTGAAAAAAAAATTACAATAAAAATCCCCCAAAACTCTGAAAACTCTCCACTTTCATTTTATTGTAATCCACGACCGTCTGGACAAAGCAGAGGTTTATAAACAGTTTCAATCAGTCCGTCTGTTCTTTCTGTGAAAAGCGCTGCCTTTGAAATACAAAATGTGGTCACGAATCCAGTTTTCTTGCTTACAAAGCAGCACCCTCTTTGAAAACCTGATAGTTTGACATTTTACAAATATAGAGACTTTCTGGGCAAAGGTTTTTAACACTTTGTAAACACTATACTATCCGTCTCTCCTGCCATGTTTACCCTTCGGAGATGAAAAATCTAAACTCCTGAATTCGAATTCCAATCTTGTTAAGTCACGTGTTCACAGCACTTGTGTGGGAAATGTTCGTGCCGAGTTAACCACACGCCCACACCCCCACCCACCTAAACAGTGCTGCCTGACACTGTCAAAGGAAGACTGGACACTTGACGTTCACCAATGCGTCACATTCCCGTCGGGATCTGATGCACATGCTCACAAGCACGGCCTGCACGTATAACAGTGTCGCTTCTTTGTAAACTTTCAATGTTGCATACAAAAATGTAAATACCCACATTCCTCCTGTCTATCCTAGCTTAATTATGTTTACAGCGGTGTCCTTTAACCTCTGTTTTACTCAGACACCCGTCATCGCTCATACACAGATTTTATTTTTATTTTTTTTGGGTTTTGAGTTTGTGTGTAAGTCAGAGCCCACACGAACTGATCAGATTAATCGGGTAATTCCAGTTTCACAGACTAAAGCAACACTGATCAGCGAATCGAGATAACAGGCAGAAATATTTACGTTGAACAGTAAACCCAATACTTAAACCTCTGCTGGAGACGCACAGACATGTTTTGTTCAATGGCTTTGTGAGAATCCATAGTGCAACAAACTTCAGACAAACAAGGCTGTCGAGCTTCTTACTAAAAATCACTGCATTTTCATACAAAAGTCCAATTAAGAAAAAAACTTTCTGTTTCCAAGAAAAGTTAAAACTGTGGGATTTCAATGTAAATCGATTCATACTTGGGTGAACTCTTTTGGAAGTAAAATAGCACGAGTCCACTGCAAGTGGAATGATCAGATAGCTCAGTTTCTTTTTTTAAAAAGCCAGGCACAGAAATCATACAAACACAGTAAGAAGGCTATACCAAGGCAGGAAAAAACAAAACAAAGTTAAATTAAACTGTATTTACATGCTGAGTTAGTTAACACGTGGTCTGACCACTGCTTTTAGTGTTGCTGTATACTTAGTCATCAAAAGTGGTCCATGATAAAAACAAAAAAAACAAAAATCCAACACTCCTCAGAGGCTCGTTTAAAAAAAACAAACAAACAACAAAAACAAAAACACGCTCCTGTTGGTCAAGATCACGGCTGAGGAGGTGGCTGCTCTGGCCACCTCTCGCCAACAGAGGGAGCTGTGAGGAGGAGCGAGATGAGTCTCTGCAATAAAAAGTGACTGCTAAAGGTCCATGAGTGCAGAGGCCTGTACTCTCAGAAAATAAACCACAGCCCAAGTAAAACAAAACAAAGTTACAATTGTGCTTTAAATTTAACAGCTCGTGTCATCCGCCCCCTTATTCCACATAATGCATAACGTTAACCTTTTGGCATATTCCACTTCGCCCGCCCTTCTCACACTGGTACAAGTTGATAAAGTCACTTGGTGTGAGCCCTGAAAGGAGTAACTGAAGTGGTGGCCCTCTGTTAGCCATTCCTCTGTCACTCTTAGTTTGTATAATCTTCTTCAACATCCCATCAGTCTCTTACTGCAGTCCTGTGTCTCGCTCAAGGAGTCTCCGGGAGCATGGTGCTGAAGATGTCTATGAGGTTGTCCAGTCCCCACAGGTAGCCGTCCTCCCTGTTGCCCTCCACCCAGGGAGTCCTATGGTCGAGAGTTTGAGGTGTCTGCAAGGGGACCGTTTTTCCAAAGTCGATCATCCAGACTTTCGCTTTTCCTGAGGCGTCGTGCACAAACAGAAGAGAGCTGCCCACAACCTGCAATCGATAAACCAGCAAGACCAGTGAGTTTAAGTATGCAGCGCTGATGGGATTGTAACAAATCAGCAACACAGACAACAGGTCTGTTAGAAGAAGTCAGAACGGAGTCCGTCTCACCTCGTGTGTCCTGAAGAACTGTGACTGCTCCAGGGCTGAGCGTAGTTCCTCCAACCGCTGCAGGTAGAGTTTCTGAGGAAAACAGAAAAAAAGGACACAGAAACTGAGACTGTGGGAATTTGCAAATTGGAGCCAAAAAACCCAAACAAAACACTTTTTGTTCTTCTTTCTTATTTAAAGGTAAGTGTAAAACCTTACATCCTTGTTTGATGCAGGTGCTACCGCGTGAAACAAGGATGTAAGTCCTGTATAGAGTGAGCACAGTGCAGACCCGAGAAGCGGTGGAGCATAAAGCAGCATCTCTAAGATTTACTAATGAACATGCCACATCTGGTTGTCTTATTTGTACAAATCTAAGAACAAAGTAACAGCTTGTTGTCTGTGTGTCTGATGCGAGTCAGTGAGAGACTCCTCTAAATAACAGAACAACCTATTAGTGACCTACAGAGGAGCTGACAAAGCCACGATAGCCGTTTCCTCTTCTCACCGGCCGAGTTAAACTAAGCAGCTGCTGATTCCTGCTTTTTGCTTTTTTGCATTTACAAAACATAACAATTGAACAACATACCAGAATCTGAGTGTTGCCATCGACAAAGTCCTCCAAGGCCTGCATCACTTGCTCTCTGTGTTTTGTCTTCTTAAAGTTGGTGTTGCAGGTTCCATCAGCTCTCTATATAGAAAAAAAGGAAACCATCAAAAATGTCATAATGACTCACTTCAGCTTATACATGCCGATTCACGCTACTATCTGGACAACAGAAGGTTTTAACAGTTGTGTTTTGTTGAGGTTCGAGGTGGAAACAAATGGCTCTAAATAAATTCCACAGTCACAGAACTCGTTCAACTGGAAAATACAGCTGCAGCGAGCCTTTAATACACTGCGTGTCATCACATTTTTTCTTTAGTCTCTGAGTAGCATGCAAATTCACTATTGGCACAAACTGATAACCAGCCTCGGATTTATTTTCGAAAGAACAAACAGTCCCCCTAATGACTGCATGTTAACCAACCACATTTTCCATTTCACCCCAGTGCACGTGGTCTGTCTTGTGAACAAACTGATAAGTGTTTACTCCCACTGATTGGTTTACGTCTTTGCAGCAACAAGCACAGCTGTTTATTCTCTTGAAGCTGAGGTCTTCAGGCTAGATGTGTTTGTGTGTTCAGCATGACCTCATACCTTAATGCCTTCGATCCGGAAGCCCAGGGTGGCGGTGGAGCTAAGTGTCTCCCTCCACTGCATGTACCGCGGTTTGAGGACACCCTGCTTGGCCCGTTCCTCCTCTGTTGGAGCCCCGGGGTCCACGGCAATCATTTTGTCGTACATGTCCTTCCTCAAACGTGGACGCTCCCTGGCTTTTGTCAGCTCCTCCTCCAAGTAAGTCCTGAGAGTTTGGGTTAGATTTAAATGTTTGCACAGCCTTCATTCTACATACACGATTCAAGAGTAAATGTGCGTGAAGGTAAACTCTCAAGAATCATTTTGCCTTCCTAAGGCACAAGCTGTTTTTGGAAAAATGCTTTTTACACAAATACACTCTCTTTGTCACGTGCCAAGTCTTACCTGCTGCCCATTTTGCAGTCCATGATGGAAGGCGAGTCAAAGTCAGCCAGCAGGTCATCCATCAGGTTGTAGTCATGGTCGTCTTTTTGTACTATGCCGTAATATCCGGGCACGTAGGGGCGCAGAGAGTCCGTCATTAGCTTCTGCAGGCACTGCTGCTCACACTCACAGTATCGCTTCAACAAACGCCCGTACTCCCCAGCCTGGAAGTTACCTTGGAGAAAGATAGGGAAAGAAAATTAATGATGCATGAGACAGAAAGATCAGAAACTACAACATGTCTGTGCATTTTTGTTTGTCTGCAGATCTGAAAAAAGGCGTACAAGTGAGCAGGATAGAGCCGGCACTGTTGCCCTTAAACTTTATGCTTGCCAGCCTTTCAGTAGATACGACAGTAGCATAAATCTTTTGTTCTTTTCTTAGAAGGAACCTCCATATAAATGCATCTGATATGCAGGTGTACAAATATCCTGCATTTACACATACCTGCATGGCCAGCAAGCTGCACCCATGGGTAACGCTTCTTGAAGGACACGACAAAGGGGGACCAGTGAACCATGGTCTTCAGCTTGTGCCAGGACTTACTCTGAAAGATGAAAAAAAACAATAGAGGGTTTCATCGCCTTGTTTTTTAAAAAAGCATGGGCGGTCACACACATAATAAATCTGAAGCTCTGACTAATCAGAAAAGGAGCTTTCTTTCCTGGACAAACAGTACTGAGCTGAGTGCAGGCCAAAAGACTGATTACTCATTAAAAGGAAAACCCAACCTGTACTGTCCTCATACCCACACAAACATATCAGTAGACATTGGACAGACCCTCCCCTGCAGCCAAGGCCAGGTGTGCCGTATACACGACAAAGCCCATTCATAAAACATTTACCAAAGCCTCCGCTGTGGTGTCGTAAAACAGAACCTCCGTGTTTGCGAGCTTGTGGGCCTGTGTGTGGGTTACAGTAATCTGTGTTGGGAAACACTAGAACAAGGACACTGTGCAACAGCCGCTTTGACGCAAGCAGTTAGAGAGGCGCCTGATACTGATTGATTAGAACATGTGTGTGGGAAATCACAACAAACGGACAGCCAGTTCTGGGTGTGTGTGTGTGTGTGTGTGTGTGTGTGTGTGTGTGTGTGTGTGTGTGTGTGTGTGTGTGTGTGTGTGTGTGTGTGTGTGTGTGTGTGTGTGTTTTACATTTCAGCTGATTAAGTCCTAAAATGCTTCTATGCACCAAACCGGTTTAAAGCACAGAGACAATTAGGTTAAAGGAGCAGAAAGAAAATTAGCACTAGGCAACAAAACCGGTTTCTGCGAGTAATAAAATGCAAGAGGCCATAACCATAAAAGTTATCTTTTTACAACTAAATTATTTCTCTCTGTATGCGTGTGAGAGAGAGATTGCTCTTCCCTTTGCTCTGCATTCCTTCCCCCCGCTGCTCTTGGAAACTGTCACAGTAAAACAGTCTTAATCCAGGAACATAAACACACTGGAAACACTGCGTATGCGTTTACCTCAAATGAAGAAGAAGAAGGGGGAAAAAATGCTTCAAGTTTAAACTGTTCGCAACAGTTTGAAAGCCTTAAAAACACTTTTTAGTTGAAGGAGAAGGAGCAGTTTTACGTATCGGGATGAAACTTTCCAAAGGGTTTTACTTTAATTGTGGATTATTTATTCTGGTATATTAGTGCGATAACTTGAATCAAACATGTAAGTTTGTAACCATTCTAAGAACTAGAATGAGTGTGCATTTAAATCTTTTATCATCAGTTTCTCAACCTCAGATCCCAGGATGGATAACAGGTTTAATCTTAACATGAGATGGCACGAAGCCTACAATAAAAAGAAATTCTGCTTAAAACAGAGAGCAGGTCACTACCAGGATTTTTAGCAAGAGGCCGAAGGTGAAGAGAGTCAACGAGAGACGGCTGTGGACTTAATCTTAAACGACACCCACAGATTCACCTTACTCTAACCTCAGCCTCGTCTGGGTGAAGAACAGCACTTCACCACATGTGACGTAAACGACTGAATTTTCAACATGACAAAAATTCCTCTTGCTCACTTAACTGAGCAAACCACACCTTCATTTGACCCACAGACAAACACTAATAGATGTGCAGGATCACAGTGATGAAACACTTCTATTATCTATTTTCTCTTTTCTCTCTTACTAGCCTGCTTATTTCCACTGCCTGTTGACACCCCATACAGTCTCTCAGGATGTGTTTGAGCTGATCTTTACCTTAACCGAAATCTCTGAGTAGACTTCAAATAAATACAAATATCTCAGCCTATTCAGCAAAACTCCTCTTCTCTTTATTTGCAAAAAGAACGGTTATATTCAAACTCAAAGGGAAAATATCCAAATGAACCCACAACAAAAGCCAGCGACATTTCAACTTTCCACTCAGGCAAGAAAACTGTCACCAGAGACTCTAGAAAGACTCTTAAAATTCCCAAAACATGCTCGACCTTTATTTAAACATTTTTAGTTTACAGTTGAATATTTGACTAGATTTCCTGCCAGCTGTAACGACGTGCTGTGATTACTGATCACAGATAAATATTAGTTTTCTGAATGCACAAGTCCAGAAATAGCATTCACCTGTGGCCCAAACAGAATCTGTTTACTTATCAAATCTTTTACTTCTTCTCCTCACTAATATTTAGTCATTACCAGCATCTGTTTCCATCTGAAGACCAGTTCAGTGACAGAAGGCCTGAGCGGGGAGAAACGTGATGCTTCAGCCTCTCTTCTTTCACTTTCCTCGTCCAGGTCAGGCTCTCTGATGGCCCTATGCTGACAGCTTAATGTGCTGCCTCTGTGGAGCTGAATGCACCTCCTTAACAGCAGATGCACTGCCAAATACTAATGCTGCTAATATTCTTGTGGACATTAAGGCGTTCTTAAAAGGGTGGTTTGATAAATGTTCAGAAGCCCATCAAAGAGCACATAAAGAGCTTTCGACGTTTCAGTTTAAAGCGAAGAAGCCGTCCCACACACACACAAACACGTTTTAAATGCTGAGGTCACATTTCACCCCACACAGTCAAACCCTCGCCATCTCCACTTTCTTTTATATAACTCATGAAAACTGTACACATAACACAAACATACAAAGTTATCATATCAACCCCCATTTGAGGTTATTTTTAATTTTTTTCTTTGAAACAGACAGAGATCCCTTGCTTTTACCACTTTCTTTTTTTCCCCCCTGTAGTGCTCCCATCCCTTCTTCATATTTCCTAGACCTATGGGATCCAATTCCAGGAATGTCACCGGCCCTAACACTTCCCAGCACAGCAGACAATGACAACAATGGCGCTGCTAAGAGACGTTACAAGGGCCATGAATGTTCTGCTTTAGATGTGTAAAGTATGCATCCAAGACGAGGAAGGTGTTTCACTGCCACTTCAGTAGCCCTTTAGTGGCGATTTTCCAGCATATAAAAGAAATAAGTGCCCACTAAAGAAGACTCACCAGTTAACAAGGTTTTTTTTTTTTTTAATTACTCAAAAATTAAAACACATCTTTGCTTGTAAAATTGTCAAAAAATAACACGAGTAATGTAACAGACTCTTTGCCTTGAAATATATGTAGACCATTTGTGGCCATGTGCACAGCCGCCACCAAAGGCCACTGTGGTCAGGAGAAAAAGACCCATCTTCAATAATTATAGCCCATAATGAGGCCTGTAATGATCAGCTGGGTAAAACAAGTTGTGGGAGCTACTTCAACTTTTGGTGCTATTAAATTATAATGTTAATATTTAGTACACCTTTCCAAAACCTTACTTTTTAGCTGTTATAGCAGCACTTGGTGTACAGCATGGTGAGCCTGCTGCTACTGGCTTACTGGCTTCTTAACCCAGATACAGTTCTTTGTGGCTGAACGCGAGCCAGATAGCCCTCATATGCTGTAACAGCTACAACAGCAATCTTTTTTTAATTTCTATTTGAATACCCAAGTCTCTTTGATACAATCTCCCCTTATATCATGTTTCTGAGGAAGCATGACATCAGCGTACATTTATAACAGTGGCTGAGGTAGGTTAAATTTGAATCAGTATCTCTGCTCTCTCAATAATTATTTTTGGACCCTTTTCTTACCTGGCAAACGGAGCAGTAGCGGAGGAGGAGGCAGGTGCCGACACAGATACACACGACCCCGGAGACGACACGAGAACGCAACCAACACAAAATGCCCCCCGCCATCAGGACAGGGTCTCTTAAATCAAACGTCAGGGACGCGTGCCTCCCTGTGGGCGTGAGATCCTTCACAGTCATCTATAACGTCCTTTAACTCAGTCCACTGTCTGCTCGGTCTTCCTCTGGTAAATCACCTTTAGTCAAGCTGTCAATTTTTGGTGTTTGTTTGTCTCCTTTATCGCCCGATAAATAATCACTCGTGCGTCTCTACAACCTCCTTTTTGTCACTCTAATTCACAATTTGCACCATTGCAGAATTTTAGTACTCCACCCTTTGATTTCTTCACGCTTTCTCAATTTCTTTGTTGCCGTCATCAAACATATCCACCAAGTGTCCTAAGGCTGTCCCTTTTCTGGCTCTCGCCACTTTCTGCCTGTTTGAACTAGTCCTGTTACTCGCAGTTCATCCCTGAAATCATTCACCCCGTCTCCCCGAAGGCGCAAATCCCCCACTCTGCGAGCCGTCTTCGCTTTCTCCCAGTGTAAACCTTTGTTTCTCTCCTGTCTCACTCTCTCATCCTCTAATCCCCTCTGGGCCTATCCTGAGCCTCATGCTTAGCCAATCTCCTGCCAGATTCAGTGCAGGTGGGGGTAGAGCCAACAAACATTTCCATATAGTCCCACAGCTCCTCTTTTGTCTGCATGATGAGGTCTTGACTACTATGTGGCCTACGGAGTTGTGCGTTTGTGCACGGGGACAAAACTAAACCTGTCAAGCGACAGTCAGCTACAAGAGTGACACCATACTGTATGCAAACCCGAACCGTGTTTTCAGGTACTCTTAGAGACCTTTTCTCAAAACTACTTTATATAAACCACATCCCTTTCCCTTCACTCAAGTCTTCAGAGCTCATGAAGCTCCACTGTGGTGGGCCAGTGAACGCACAGAAGATGGCACCGGCTTCAACCTCCGCCTGAAAACCATCTGCAGAAAACAGACTCACATATCTCTTTTATCTGATAATATTTGAAATGTTTATTTGCATGTGCCAGAAACACGGTATTACGTCATCAGCTGATATCACTGACAAATGAAAATACATTTGGTATTTGCTGGATTTGCTACTTTTTCCCTTTAATATCACCGTTTCCTGAATACTTGGAAGTATTCGACCTCTTATACCTACATTACATCTCAGTGTGTTGTTTAATGATTTTCCACTAACGACCGATTCTATTTGCGGAGCACATTTAACTATAAAAACATTATTTTGGCAACTCTTATTTACATAAAATCTGATATAGTTCCAGTGAAACCTTGAGCTAAGAAAAGCAGCTCACTTTCCAGCTCGCATATTAAGTATTTAACTTGCAGATTTATGAGTGAAGGACTCCTTATATGGAACTGTCATTTTTGGTAACATCTTTCTTCAGTAAAAAATGAGCAATATCTCACTTGGGAGTCCATTAAATGTATTGGCTGGTTAAGTCGGCTTTTTGCTTGTACTTTACAAACCACACTAAAAGTTTGTGTTTGTGCATCAAGTCATAATAACAAAATTACTTATTTATACACATGAGGACATGTGTGGGGGTTATGGCATATATGAGCAAAATTTGATTTGCTGGTTTAGAAAGGATCAATGACAGCGTTCTACCTTTTATGACAGGAGGTTAAGTCTCACTGCTTTCCAGGTTTTGGATTTTTTTTGTGATCCAGTATTGTGTTCTTTAACTGTATGCACGTCTTTTAATTTTATGTAATGAAGGAAATGATGATTCCCCCACCCCACCCCCTCCAAACGCTGTGAGTACTTTTACTCAAAAGCTGTTGGTCTTGTTTTTTTGTTTGTCTTTTGTTTGTTTGTTAAAAACGGGGCAGTGTACAGTGTACATTGTCCATAGTGTGAATGTGCCAGATGAAGTCATACATGCTCATTTTCATATCTTGTCCCTGGGAGATTGATGGAAATAATAGACAGTAATAGGAAAAACAAAAGTGCAGAAGCACGTATTCAAAGATAAGATCCGGAGCATAACCATATAACATTAAAAATGTCACACATTGCAAAAACTAAAGCACATGCGCACAGTTACAAAAACAGAACAGCGACCTAAAAAATACTCCAGAGACAACATGTTTAATGATCCAGCTAGGCACAGTTTTATAGGTGTGATATAGGGTTAAGAGATATGATGCTCTTTACTTCCTTAATAGATTGTTGATAAGAAACAGCCAACGTTCCAAAAGCAAATGATTTGCTTGGAAGTAATGGAGAATTTTTACTCGAGGCGTTGATACTCTGAATCTGGTGCTTCCTGCACCACTGGATTTTATTTCATTGCGGGCGTTACATCTTAACCTGATACATCTTGTATCAGGTAATTCTGTGTTGTGCACATAAATACATAAAAGCGAAGCTAACTTTTAACTAACGTGGACTTTCCTGTATCGTGGATTTTGTGTATAAGTGCTGTGGGAGTGATGTGTGGGACGGAAAACAAGTCTGCAATTGTGGCTCATGAGTGAATAAGCATGCATAAATAAGAATAATCATCAAGTGTAGGCTACGTGTTCAAAGTTTCGCTGCATCTTTTTCATCTGTGCGCGCTCCTTCTTTTGTCTGCTTACTCTAATTTTCCTCTTGTTTTCCGTTCCACTGTATGTTTCACAGTGTGTTAAGAGGAAAATATTAAGCCTTTTTATATAAGTGCAGGCAAACTGTAGAGGGAGAAAGAGTGTCTCACATGGAAGACATGATCATGCAAAAATATCGGCGCTGCTGTGCACAGCAGACGTTGGCAGGAATTTATATCTTATAGCATTCAAATGTCAGGGACAGAGTAGACACTGTTGGTGGAGCGAACAACACAAGGAGAGAAAAAAAAACACCATATATGGCAAAGACGTTGCCTAGCAACCAGCTCAGCCTTCAGCCCAATTTTCCATGACACACAATGAACTCTGAATGCAAGACGGCATCGCTCTGTGTGTGTGTGTCTGTGTGCGTGCATGCGCGAACAAGTATCTGCTCACGTCACCTCATGAAGAAAATGTTAGGTTTGTTTGTGAGCTGACGGCACGGCCACACACACTCCCTCTTTCTATTAATTACAACAAACAAAAGCGTTTTCCACACAGCTGCACATATGACAAAACATGCCCATTAAAACCAGCTCTTATCAGAAACCACAGGCCAGCGTCATCCTGTTTGTTACAACACCTCAAGTGCAACTACTCAGGTTGCTCACTTCCTGCGTGTTGTTATAATAGCCAGGAAATTACACTGTCCGCTGTCCTGTTCACTCAAAACATGCAATATGTGAATCAATATGTTTGCAGAAATGTGTATCTGAACATGACAGAGGTATTTTATGGACTTTACACTAAACGAATGACTGACAAAGGGGACGGTAAACATGAGGGGGTATTATAAATTATAGGCGTTTTATTTTTTATAATTTTCAAGCAAAAACTCTTCGTTTTTCCTTTTTGAATGCGAGGATTTAAAGTGTTTCTGTTTTATAGCACTGCTTGCATGTTAAGACTGCAGAACATAGAAAAACAAACATCTGAAGATACCACACTGGCTTCTTAGAAGAGATTAAGGTGTGGTTTTTCTCATTTTTTTGTGATGTTTTACATTTGAAACAAGTCGAAAGAATGTTTGATCTCAACTAAAGCTGTGACAGTAACAGACAAACTTCTGTGGATAAAATGTTCATCTTTCAGTTGATTGAGATCACTAGATGGGTGGACTCGATATGGATGTTATTTTTATACTTAATCTAATTAAGCCATCGTGACACGAGTTATATTAAGTTTTTGCTGAACTTTGTTTTGTAAAATCATGCATGAAGGAAGAAAGCTGCCCACACTGTCTTTATTTTGACATTTAGATCCTCACTCACAGGAATAATCAAATCATTAAACATCAACTGGAGCTTGTCTCCACCTCACGGTGGTCTCAAGAGGCCTGTGTTTGGTGCAGCTCTTTGAGAAGGACTAAACAATTTGGAGAAAAGCAAAAGTAATATATGTTAAAGAGGAGACTCTGGGGTGGTCTAATGTATGACCGTGAATTTCAAAGTGCATCAATTTTCATGGGTGACGCATTTCTCAATCTTTCCTGATCTATGAAAATGAATAAATAAATTAAAAGGGTGGGTTTTCCGCCACATCCACCAGAAGATCATTATGTCCTGGGCATCGCAGTATGAATCACAACACTGACAGCTGAAAATCTTTCTTGGTAATGTGGCCCTGCATGAAAACCTGGACATTCAGCATTCACAGAGCTACCGTGATGATAAGAAGATACTGATAGACACATCCTGTTTTTAAAGCATTCCATGCATGGTAGTCAACAGTGCATCAAAGCTTCCTGATACCGGAGGAAATCATCACAACTTCCTACTAAACTTTAAGCTACTTCTCCCGGACGGAGGAGAGGAAAATCTGTAAGCCTCTTGGGTCTGCAGGCTAAGCTCTCTAATAACGAAGGCTGGTCACAGCTCAAAGTGCTGACTGTAAACGAATGACGAGCAGTTAAGAAATGCATTCAAACAATGTTTAAATGGTCCTCAGGCTGAGCTCATCAAAGCCATGCGATCATGTGGCATGGGTGATGGAAGGACACAGAAGTGGGGGCTGGCAATAATAACCATTTTCCTCTCCTTTGGGTTTAAATTTGTTACAGTCATGTTTCATTATCAGGGCAGTGTGAGTCAAAGCCTTCTACCACACATGACACACATTAGATCAAAAGTCTCTCCTGAATGAATGGGCCCTTTTCCCCTCATTTGCACCACAGCAGCTGAAAAATCTCCACCTCCTGACAAATAATGACCTTTTATTATCAACGTGACACATATTAAACAAATTTCTTTCCTTGACTGTCTTTATAGCACCAGCAGTGACTGACACACCTGCTCTCACACACTGTTTACATTTGATGACAAAATAAAGTGTTTGTGGTTGAGGTTGACACAGGACTCAGGAATGTTTACTGTACATTTCCTATGCAGGGTGTGTGTACTACATTTTAATATGTAATACCTAGTCAGTTACCGACTTGTATCATTTTCTTTTTGATTGATTTTCATTTTACAATGAGTTCCAGTGTGGTCACACCTAACAACATGTTTGTTTATGGAAAGAATAGCTTCAAATACTGTAATGCCATCATATATGGTCAATTGCACAATATTTGCATTACTCATTTTTTGGTAGCTTTGGTAGTAAGACCAGTTTATGGTTTCTTGTCAGAGTCCAGCTGAAGGTCTTTTAAAATATTTATGAAGAATATATTGCAAGCAACTGAACAGAAAACTTTATAAAAGTTGTCTGTTGCGGAAGAAGACTTGAATAGACACTCACCCCCGTCCCATCCTCCGGACTGCACAGAGACCGGCTGGACTCGATGTCGCTGCCTGTGAAGTCGTCCTCTGACTCCTCGAAGGACGAGGCGGAGGACAGGCCGATGGAAGAGGAGTTGGACAGCTTCCTGGGGGACCGCATCAGAGCGGGAGACCCTCCGCAGCCGCTGTCCGAGCAGGGGGACTCGTCGTCCGGTTGAGGCTCCAGACAGCCGGTGTTGGGCTCCATTCTCAGCAGGTTCGATGCGACCTGTGAGCGGTTCGGACTGGGGTCTCTGGTTATGATGAGCTTGGGTATGGTTCCTGGGAAACTTTGGCCTCCTGGTGGACTCTGGCTGGTCTGATCAGAGTCCGTTTGGCTCTTTGTTTCAACCGGGCAGCTGCTGTTCAGTTTGCCGGTCGCTTTGGGTGTGCATGAAACGGTGCTACAGTCGGTTTTTGTCATTGTAGCCTCGGCTTGATCGTCCCTAATTGAAAGTCCACAGTCCAAAAGTTGATCCGAGGCCAAACTAGACAAAATCCCCTCAGTGTCCGGGTCAGAGGTCTTCAGAGGGGGTGAGTTGGATGAACGCGTGCTATTTCCAGTTAATACTCGATCCTGAGACACAATGGGATCGTGGTTGCTTCCCCCCAGTGGCTTATCTTCCATGGCCCTCGTCTGGGGATCCGAGGCATTGTTCTTTCGCACGGGTTTCGGCTCCTCGCAGCCCGCGCCGCTGACTTCACAGCTCTTACTTTCCAAGCCTGGTGCATCGGATGAACCAGCGGTTGCTTCACGGTTCACGACGTGCTGTGTCGGTTCAGTATTTCCATCTAGCCCGGATGGCGTGTCAAAACAACCCGCGGCTGCTCGCTGTTCCCCAACCCCCGACACCACCTCGTCCCTCGGCAACTTTCCTACTCTGTGGCCGCGGCGCGTTGCTGGATCTCCAGCTGCGTTTCCGCCACCCAAATCCGCTTCCCCCTGACTAGAGTCTCGCTTTCTCCTTCCCAAATACGACAGCACTTTATTTTTCATCGGATTCCTGTTTAACTGGTCACTTTTCGATTTTTCTCCGCTCCCAGGTCTGCGGATACGAAGTCGACGGGCTGTCTCGCCCGCTTTCCATTTCGCTCTGCCACGGGTGGCAGTGCTGTGCGATAGAGCAGAGCGAGTTTGGCCCATCCTGCATGCCGTAATAGTAGCAGTGACCCAGACACACCCTCAAAGTATGATTTAGAAAACAGTCGAAACTACTTAGCCAGTGACTCCATCAAGCAACGGTAATCCATTAATCACACACTTCAGTTAGTGCTATTGATCAATCCCTGTTAATCATCTGGGATTATACTGATCTGTGGGAAAAAGCAGATGATGTGTGATTTAGTAAATAAAATTGCAAGGACAATAGACAAATAAAACCCTAAACCCTTACCTTACCTAAAGAGTCCCCGATGACACAATGATAATACAAAAACAAACGCACATTTAAACCAGCGCTTGATTCAAGAATGCCAACTCGTATGTGCTTAATCACCCTTAAAAGTCACATATTATTTCCAGACGACAGGACAGAAACTGTCAGATAAAGGCTCACTGGAAACTGCACTGGAGTATAATTACAGGAAAATATGACAAGAACAAAGATTTAAATATTACAGGGGGGGCTGATGTGGGGGAAAACTGTAAAAGTTTCACTGAGATTTAGTCAGTTTCACCATTAGTCACGTCTGTCTAATACTGCCCTCCTGTGTCTGGACACGATTCATTTGTCCCAGTAAGCTTCATTTAGACTGCTATCCTTATGTTTCTTTCAAAAAATAAAAATAAAAATAAAAAAAATTCCCCCAATAGGGAATAGTGGTCATATAACAAAGCATTGATATGTCTAAATTAGGAGTTTAAATAGTCAGCATTACATAATTTGGACATTTTTCAAGGCAAAGAACAATCACTTTAAATTAATATGTAAGAATTTGATTATTTAAGAAGACAAATGTTAAATGCTCATCGCTGCAACAGCAAATTCGCCCATATAGATGGTCTACTTTTATGACGTAACTTGTTTCCACTGGTTAAAGGGTTAAACTATTAAGATCCCTTCTAACTTATCTTTATTCATGGACTTTACAAGAGTACTTTTGTCTATTCTGATACAGCATGCAAAATAACCCACTTTTATCTTATACTGGGCCTTGGTGCTGCCTGTGAAGTCATTTACTATCTGAAACACTCATAGATCCACTTCCCCTCCTCTTTAATTCAGATTTCTTCTGATTTGCTGCCCCTCATAAATAAATTTAAAAAAAAAAGTCTCACTACCTGTATAGAAAAGATGGAAGAAGGCAGCATGTCCTGCATACTTTGTAAAGGCCAGCAGAGGGCGACTCCTCTGATTTTTCTATATTTATTTTCAAGATAAGTTGGATACAATAAACACTTTATCCAATACTTGGGAAAATGTTTTGTTACAGCAGTTATTAATGTTATTTCTGATGTGTTGATGGTATTGGTTGGTAGTTTCAAGCCTTCTTGAGTTAAAGTCAAACTTGAATTTTTTGAAAATAATTATCTCCAATAAACGACTGTACAAGCTACCAGCCTACGGGGCTGCAGCCTCCTTTGGATTCTTCGCATGATCCGCCTTGTTATCACGGTTAGTTTCAAACCACCAAGATGGCGACGGAAACAACGCTAGGCTCAGTGCTTCAAAATGAGAACTCATGAACAACAGGTGATGTCACTATGGCCATGTCCATCTTTTATGTACAGTGTACCAGCAGTTTGACGCTTCAGGCTGCTGGTAGGCTAACCCCACTTACTTAACTTTTGTTCCTTTGTTATTTTTTAATTTGATCATTCACTATATATAAATAATAGAAAACAAGAAAAAGCACAGGTTGTTCCCTTTAATAATGCATTTACAGTCGTTCTAGTCAGCTATGTCAAAACACAGGTTCAACTTCCTCTATCTGTTCATAGGAATTGCTGTTTTGCAACATTTCTCATGTAAATACAAAAGACAGTAGTGTTTAAAAAGGGTCAAATTATGACTTTTCCTCTATCAGAAAGCCGTTTAAAGCCTTTCCGACATTATAAATGAAACACGGTGAGGTAAAGTGATTGTTATTTGCTGTGACAGCTCAAAAGGAGTGCTTACAGGAAATGAGACAGCAAGGATAACAAAGGAAAATACAGCTCATACAGAACCACACAGTTCACTATATTCATAATCTAAATAATAACTAATCCTATATAATGACTCACGCTGGCCTGTATAACTGTGAATGTTGTGCCATCCGCAGGGGCTCATACAGTGACACATAGTTTATGGGAAGTTGATCATTTCAAAACAAGTCTTAAAAAAACCCCCAACAAAATAAAATAAATTTAAAACAACAACAACACTCCCTTAAAATAGATCTCAGGGTGATAAATGGCAGTAAAGCACTGCCATCAAAACCACTCATCTGTTTGTTCAATCAGCAGCGTACACTTTGTGGCTAAAATGGAAAACACAGCCAATCTAAATGAAGAGACTTATCAGTAAGTCATTTGTTTAAAGGGCGGTTTAACACACACTTTCAATTTGAGCTTGGGCAGCACTAGAGCTTTTTAAAATCCTGATTTTAACTTGGCCCTAGATTAAAACGCGTACCAGTTTCCTGTGATCAAACAATAAGAAGAGACAAGTCTTATCTGCGCGTTTTCAGCCAAGCAAAACAACCAAACGGATAAAAAAAATAACACACACACACACACACAAAAACTTGAGCTAACCTTACCTGACTGATCCTGAAGTGCTCCTCCGATGGTATACAGTTAAAAATAGCTGACAGGGATGCAGAGGTTTTTAAAAACTTCTGGCAGGGCGTGAAAATGATGATGTGTCTGTGATCATGAGCTGTTCAGCTAGTGTGTGCGAATCGCTGCTGCACGAAGTGAAGTATCAGCATGTGGTTAAAGTAAAAGAGGAAGCGCTGGTAAAACGGAGGCAAGTGTCGTTAACTTTCAGGCTTAGTAACTTCCAGAGACACCTGAAGTGGCACAAGCTAACGAGCTTCCAAACGACAAGACGTAACGGCCACAAAAAAACAAAAAAGAAACACGATTTAGCTCAGTTAAAAACCACAAGTACGGTAAATAAGAAAAGACCCAAGAAAAAGGCGACCAAACAAAATGTTGTCACCCAAAACAATCTTTATTATGTCTAAGAAAACGTCACAAACCTACTCAAAATGATCCGACGGTGGCCTACAGGTCATTTAATGGAGTTACCTTCAAGTGCACCACGAATTTTGGCTTTTTAGGCGCTAAAGAAAAACCGTTAGTAACCTTTACAATTGAGAAAGGTTAAAAAAAATTTTAGTCTGATAAATCAAAAGCGTAAACATCGTAACAGCAAGGTAGCTTAAAAAAATTATATTTGCATTTTTTTGTGTTTGATATTCAAGAAATACCAAAGTTGACCATCCAGAAATAATTTTGGATTTCTTACATTTAGAAGTATGGGATGGAAATTTGTTAATGCCCGTGATTTCTTTTTATCTATCTGTAAGTAAAAATGACAACTTAATATGCTGAAATTTCGATTTAATGACTAAAATTTGGAGTTTTCAGATGTAAATTGAAATCTTGAGATATTACCTCTTTTTTTTCTTTTTAGTGGTGAACTAGCAGTGTGCGATACTGAAAAAATTGGTATTGATGATACCAAATAAATACAAGGCCATCATTGCCGATACCAATGCTGATGCCGATACTTTTAACTTATAAAGGTGGCTTATGAAGGGAAGAGCAGTGTGTAATGATTTATGAGATGAATCATCACGAATTCTGATTTTAACGACTGTGAATTTAATTTCCACAATAATCAGTTAACACAACGAAACACACCTTTCAACTTGTCATGTAATTTGAAACTGGGTTACTTTAAGACCTGGAATGTAAATGTGCTTGCTTATAAAGCACTTTGGTTCAACTTCTGTTGTTTAAATGTGCTATAGGTGATAAATAAAATAGACATGACAGTCAACACAAAGGTTCAGATATTTTTCATGTGCAAGTTGGAGATATATTTTTTATTTCCTAAAAAATAATTTATCAAACAGATAAATTAAGATTCGTGGCTAAACACGTTTGGCTTTTCAAAACACGTTAACATTTAAATAACATTAAAAGAAAGAAAGGGGACAAATAAATAAATAATGCGTTTTAAGAGAAAACTTAAACGTTTGTGATTTTGGTACTTCTGGGCTTCCGTAAACCCGGAAGCAGTCGTTTCACAAGCAGCTAGGGTCCCGGCGTGACTTTCACCGGGGTGTCAGCAGCACCGGGGTCATCTAAACAGGGCAATACTACGACCAAGCTGTACTCCACTGAGCTGTTGCCGAGATGAGGGTGTTAAAAGCGGGCATGTTTTTAGCTAAAACGCATCTTTCGGCGCGAGGAACCGTCACACTTAAAAAGGTAATATTATCTAACCCGGGTCTGCTGACTTGACCTCAGTCCAGTTTGTTTCACAGTCGGTAGATCGAGTGAACTGTGATGGTTTCATATCCTCAGGTGCTCATCAACAGCTGCCGGAGCTGCTCCTCCGGTGTCTTTCCAAGCGAGAGGATCCGCAACATCGGGATCTCCGCTCACATCGACTCTGGGAAAACCACCCTGACCGAGCGCGTGCTCTACTACACCGGCAGGATAGCAGAGATCCATGAGGTGAGTCCGTTTCATTGTCTTTATCAAGCTCCTTTTTCCGTTTAGGTGAGGCTCACGAATGCTTTCCCTCACCTGTGTTGTTTAGGTGAAGGGGAAAGATGGCGTTGGAGCCACTATGGACTCCATGGAGTTGGAGAGACAACGAGGCATCACCATCCAGTCAGCTGCTACATACACCGTGTGGAAAGATTACAACATCAACATAATTGACACGCCAGGTAATTAGACATACACCTAGTAAAAATGTAACTCATTACTGTGGTGCTTTGTGTAACTACAAAGTAACGTTTGCTGAGGTGAGCTGCACAGGTAGGGTAATTTAGTATTACCTGTTCATTAACTGTCAGTAAATGGTCAAAAATGAATCGACAGACTGATCCGCACTCACTCCAAAGCAGTTTTTACCTCTTGCTCTGCTACTAGTGCAGAGGAAGTGAGGTCAGCTATGAAGATACTTACCTGTGTAGGTATTGAGATGTCTAGGAGAGAAGACAATGGACCGTTTTGACCAGATTGTTTAACACAGTCTTGGAGAGTGAGAGGATGCCTGAAGAAAAGAGAAGTGTATTAGCATTGATTTTCACAAAAAAGGGTGATGTGCAGAGTTGTAGTAACTACAAAGAATAAAGTTGATGAGCCAGACCGTAAAGCTAGGGGAGGGAGTTGTTGACACTAGGTTAAGAACAGAGGGGATGATCAGTGAGCGCCTTAATTTTTAAAAAGAGCTCTACAGATATGATATTTGATTTTAGAGGGTTGATAGAGAGGTATAGAGGAGGTCAGAAGGAGTTGCACTGTGTCTTTTTTGGATCTAGACAAGCATTTGATAGGGTGCCAAGAGATACCGAGGAAGTCAGGAGTGACGGGGAAGTATGTGAGGGTGGTGCAGGACATGCATGAGGACAGCAAGGCAGTGGTGATGTGTTGTAGGAGTGACAGATGGGTTTGACTAGGCCCATCCAAAACCTTCATTTTATTTATTTATTTTTTGAGCCAGTCAGAGGGGGAATTGCTGGTGTGTTCTGCTGAAGAACCCAAGTGCTCTTGAGCTTCAGGGCACAACTCATGGTCAGACATTCTCCTTCAAGATTTTCTGCAAGTTGTTCAAGTCGCTCCTGAAGCAGCCTCATTTCCCTATGTTTTTTGGCAAATGTGAGAAGAGCCTTTGTGCCTTTTTTTTTTTTCCCCAACTGCTTTCTTATTGTTGAGTCATGAACTTTGACCTTAACTGAGGCAAGTGAGGCATGCAGACATTTTTCTGGGTTTTTTTGTGACCTCCTGGATGCGTTGTCAGGGCACTCTTGGAGTTCACCACTGTTTTCTCCATTTGTGGATGATGCCTGTCATTGTAGTTCACAGGAATCCAATATACAGTGGGGCAAAAAAGTATTTAGTCAGCCACCGATTGTGCAAGTTCCCCTACTTAAAATGATGACAGAGGTCAGTAATTTGCACCAGAGGTACACTTCAACTGTGAGAGACAGAATGTGAAAAAAAATAAATAAATTTAAAAAAAAAAAATCCATGAATCCACATGGTAGGATTTGTAAAGAATTTATCCGTAAATCAGGGTGGAAAATAAGTATTTGGTCAATAACAAAAATACAACTCAATACTTTGTAACATAACCTTTGTTGGCAATAACAGAGGTCAAACGTTTACTATAGGTCTTTACCAGGTTTGCACACACAGTAGCTGGTATTTTGGCCCATTCCTCCATGCAGATCTTCTCGAGAGCAGTGATGTTTTGGGGCTGTCGCCGAGCAACACGGACTTTCAACTCCCGCCACAGATTTTCTATGGGGTTGAGGTCTGGAGACTGGCTAGGCCACTCCAGGACTTTCAAATGCTTCTTACGGAGCCACTCCTTTGTTGCCCGGGCGGTGTGTTTTGGATCATTGTCATGTTGGAAGACCCAGCCTCGTTTCATCTTCAAAGTTCTCACTGATGGAAGGAGGTTTTGGCTCAAAATCTCACGATACATGGCCCCATTCATTCTGTCCTTAACACGGATCAGTCGTCCTGTCCCCTTGGCAGAAAAACAGCCCCATAGCATGATGTTTCCACCCCCATGCTTCACAGTAGGTATGGTGTTCTTGGGATGCAACTCAGTATTCTTCTTCCTCCAAACACGACGAGTTGAGTTTATACCAAAAAGTTCTACTTTGGTTTCATCTGACCACATGACATTCTCCCAATCCTCTGCTGTATCATCCATGTGCTCTCTGGCAAACTTCAGACGAGTTTGGAGTCTGACTGTTTGAGGCTGTGGACAGGTGTCTTTTATACAGATGATGAGTTCAAACAGGTGCCATTCATACAGGTAACGAGTGGGGGACAGAAAAGCTTCTTACAGAAGACGTTACAGGTCTGTGAGAGCCAGAGATTTTCCTTGTTTGAGGTGACCAAATACTTATTTTCCACCCTAATTTACAAATAAATTCTTTACAAATCCTACCATGTGGATTCATGGATTTTTTTTTCACATTCTGTCTCTCACAGTTGAAGTGTACCTCTGGTGCAAATTACTGACCTCTGTCATCATTTTAAGTGGGGGAACTTGCACAATTGGTGGCTGACTAAATACTTTTTTGCCCCACTGTAAATGGCTTTATAACCATTTCCAGACTGATAAATGTCAATGACTTTGTTTCTCAGCTTTTGACATGATGTGACATGATGTGTTGCTTTTTGAGATCATTTAGCATCACTTCACTTTGTCAGACAGGTTCTGTGTCAGTGATTTGTTGATTCTACAGTAGAAATTAGACTTGTTTGTGGGTAATGAAATTGAAAAGAATGTCGTTAGACAGTTAATGATGTAACGAGGCAGGGGATAATACATTTTCACAGCACTGATGTCATTGGTTGGTTTTCCTTCTGTCCTGATCAGTTTATTTGAGTCACGCGGTTCAAAAACACAAAACAAAAACACACATCCGATATCAAAATCGGTTGATATTTTTGTTTGTTTTAGCTCTTTATAAAACTGCAACAGCATCAAAATCCAGCCTTGCTCAGGCTCTTCTTTAAAGCCTTTCTAGTATTCAGGTAATATTAGGCTTTATTTTGTTGTGTGGTTTGCCACAGAAGCCACGTGAATTAAAATTAAAGTGTGCTGTAGTCTTCGCACCTTAGTGGTGTTGTAGAGTGAGGCGTGATTGTTTATTTGTAATGTATTTTAAACATTTTTGTGCACCTGAGGATCTAAAGCTGCTCACATTGTCTGTTTGGAAGTGGAAAAGTGATTCAGAGCTGATGTAATTGTAACTTTCCTCCACCAAAAATTTAACAGAGGATAAAAGTTGAAAGAACTTTGAATGTTATAGTCTCACGTAAAAGCCAGACATTTTTTTTCTCAACAGAGAGTGTCAGTGGCCCCGAGTCATCTATGTTGTATGTTAGCATTTCTATCATTTAATCAGAACCAGTCATGCAGTTGCAACGTCCCTGCTTTGATCATTTTTTTTCTGTCAACTCTTTAACAGCGGTAGAAATGTGAAGGGGTGTGAAGGCACATTTTCAGCACTTTCATTTTGAGTGCGTCTGAACTCGATGTGCCTCACAGGTCACGTGGACTTCACCATCGAGGTGGAGCGTGCGCTGCGCGTGCTGGATGGAGCCGTGCTGGTTCTGTGCGCGGTGGGAGGCGTCCAGTGTCAAACCATGACGGTAAACAGACAAATGAAACGCTACAGCGTCCCCTTCCTCACCTTCATCAACAAGCTGGATCGAATGGGCGCCAACCCCGGACGAGCCCTGCAGCAGATGAGGTACGGTTTGTACACACACGTCACCAGTGTTGGTCAAGTTACTTGAAAAAAGTAATCAGTAACTAATTACTGATTACTTCCCCCAAAAAGTAATCCCGTTACTTTACTGATTACTTATTTTCAAAAGTAATTAATTACTTAGTTACTTTTTAAAAACACGATTTACAACCTGAATAGGTGATAAAGCGATAGATCTTTCAGCCCAATTCTACTTTTTCTGCATAATCCATCATACAAAATGTAATCAAATGGAAAAGTCTCTTTTTAAAACTTTTATAGTGTTATTAATTTTAATCTTTTAACTTTATGCATCAAGCAAAAATTTAATTATATGCAACATTCTCTGACTGGAAGAAATTTGTTTAATATTTAAACCTATTTTCTGCACATTCCAGCACATAAAATTTTTTTTTTTTTTGTGTTTACACTCACTCTTTCAAATAGATGCAAGTAAAACACAGCAGAAAATAAATAAAATCAAAGACTAGCGGTCCTGTTGCTCTATTTTCACCTGTACAGCAGGAGTTGGGTAGGCGGAGGTTTACCCTGGTGCAGGTGTGCCGCAGCGGTCAGTGGAAGGATACGGCAGTTTCTCTGTGAATTTTCCATTACGTCATAGCGCACTCGGAGCTTGCTTGGAAGTTTAGGGGTTTTTTTCGCTGTAAAAAGATGTTTTCTTCCCACGCACAATGCTAATGGACACTAATGTTTTTGTCACTTTTTATGGAATCAAACTCAAAGTAAGGTCAGTACTTCCACGCTTTAAACGCTGCACGCTCATACTCTCTCCCGCACTCGATATATTATCCATTGTTGATCTGCACACAGCTGTTGTCACAAACGTCGCACTCGCTTATGTCACTGTCATGAGACATTCTCGCAAAAAAATCACGGTTTTAGTAACGCAGTAACGCAGCGTTCCTACGGGAAAGTAACGGTAATCTAATTACCGTTTTTGCAATAGTAATCCCTTACTTTACTAGTTACTTGAAAAAAGTAATCGGATTACAGTAACGCGTTACAAGTAACGCGTTACTGCCCATCTCTGCACGTCACACAGAGAGAACAGTCAGACGCATCGGCATGTTTGCCGTTACACCACAGGGCTGAGGACTGAAGAATAACGTGTATGGACTGGATGAGCAAACAGCTTTGAAAGGCTTTGAGACGTCGGTAGAAAAACTGAGGAGAGATTAGTTCTGCCACCTTTACAACCTACGCAAAATTGAAGCATAAACAACTTATCTGAAACCACATCTTGACCTGGTGTGCATAACAAGCATAAACGCACAGTATGCTCATGGTGAGAGCATGCTTTAAAGACAAGTTATTTAAGGAGTAGCTGACTTCCTAAGGTCTCACTTGCATAGGCCCATGTTCTCCAACATGAATGTCCTCTTCAGGCACCACGATTGGTGCTTTAAGCAGTTTTTAACTGGATAATAATACAGATTAGGTGATAATTGTATTAACTTATCAGCAATGTGTGTATTTAACATTTCCATTACCAAACCATGTGACTTAATTGTACTTATACTTTTAAGATATCAGCTGAGGGGCCACAGTGACCTTCTTGGATGGACCTGGGTGCCTTTAAAGGATGTATTTATTATAGGTTGCAGTTTAAAAAACAAAATCATAAACTCCCTAAATCCTTAGAGGTAACTTGAAAGTGACACTGTAGTTGGACTTTTATTTTTAACTCCATGTTTCAGTCTTTGGATCTTTAGCCAGAAGAATCCCTTGAGAAAATGTAGACCAGTCCTTGTATCTCAGCTTTTTCATGTCTGACACTGACTGTGTTAAGTGTTTCATTAATGCAGCAAACACAAAGACTAACTTCTTAATCAATAATACAGCTTGTAAATGCAATAAAACAAATATATTTAACCCATATTCCACATTGCACACTAGATTGCAGTGTAGTAATCAATATTTTTCCCCTGTTTGTTTGCACATTTGGTGTATTCAACGTTTCTTTTCCTGGACTTTTATTATTTTATTAGTTTGCATGAAATCAAAGAGCAGTAAAATGTGAGAATATACAGGAGCTCTTTAGGTTCTTGCAGTAAGCAGCTGTGTGTTTCTTTCTTTGGATTTTTTCCTAGTTTTAAAGAAATTTTCTACTTTTTTTAAGATCCAAACTGAACCACAACGCAGCGTTTGTGAACATCCCCATCGGGCTGGAGGGGAACATGCGTGGCATCATTGACCTCATAGAGGAGCGGAGCATGTATTTCGAAGGACAGTTTGGGTAAGATGAATTTATGTGTAAATGGGTGGTTTTTATTTTCCCTCTGCCATGAATTAGACTTAAGGTCAGCTATTGTACAATTAAACTGTTGCGATCTGCATCAGTCCCATAGAAATTGTGGATAAGACCAAGTTTCCTTACGAGTCTGATCTGTATAAAATATTTAAAGCTGCGTCGTGCTTCCTGCAGGCAAACTATGCGCTATGATGAGATCCCGGCAGATTTTCGAGCTGAGGCCGCAGACCGCAGGCAGGAACTGGTGGAGTGTGTCGCCAATGCTGATGAAATCTTGGGAGAGATGTTCCTGGAGGAAAAAATTCCAACCAAAGATGATCTGAAGGTTTGAGAGACCAGTTTGTGTGAAATCTAACAGTGTCAACTAAACTCCAACAAAAACAAACAAACAAAAAAAATCCTCAATTAAACCCGCTGGTATCTGAGGTATAGTCACTAGTTATTGGTCATTTCATTAGGTACGTCTGTTCAACTGTTCGTTAATCTGAATATCTAATCAGCCAATCACATGGCAGCAACTCAGTGCATTAGGCATGTAGACAGGGTCAGGATGACCTGCTGAAGTTCAAGCTGAGCATCGGACTGGGGAACAAAGGTGATTTAAGTGACTCTGGATGTGGTATGGGTGTTGATACCAGCTTGGTTTCAGAAGCTGCTGATCTCCTGGGTTTTTCCTGCACAACCATCTCTAGAGTTTACAGAGAATAGTCAGAAAAGGAGAAAACATCCAGTGAGCAGCAATCGTCTGTGTGTAAATGCCTTGTTGATCCCATAGGTAAAAGATCAGTAGGGCAACAATAACTTAAATAACCACTTGTTATAACCAAGAAATGAAGATAATGAATGTACGTCACATTGAACCTTGTAGCAGATGGGTTACAGCAGCAGAAGACTGCAACTGACGGTACAACTTACATGAAAAAAGGTGCTGTGGTCTGAGGACTGTTTCTGCTGTGACATTCAGATGGTCCGAATTTGACATAAACGACATGAAAGTATTGATCCATCCTGCTTCTTATCAGCAGTTCAGTTTGGTGCTGATGTAATGGTGTGGGGGATACTTTGGCCTCTTAGTACTATCTGAGGAATGATTAAATGCAGCAGCCAACCTGAGTATTGTTGCTGACCGTGCAGGTTCTCTTTATGACCACTGTGCACCAATCTTCCAGCAGGATAACACATCATGTCACAAAGCTCAAATCATCTCAAACTGGTTTCTTGAACGTGACAATTAGTTCATTGTACTCAAATGAACACCACAGTTCGCCGGATCTCAACCTAGTAGAGCACCTTTGCGATGTGGTGGAACATGAAATTCACATCATGGATGTGCAGCTGATAAATCTGCAGCAACGTTGCGATCCTCTCATGTCAACATGGATGAAAATACCTCAGGAATGTTTCCTGTGTCGTAAAGAATTAAGGCAAAAAGTAGGTCCAACCCAGTACTGTCAAGGTGTACCTAATAAAGTGACCGGTGATTGTATTTCAGACTTGATACAAGTGGTGGCGATCCAAAGAAGCAAACATATCTGAGAGTCAGTTTTGATCAGTCTGGAAATACCAAATTTGGCATCACCAGTTACCCCAAAGTTTGTATAGAAATCCTGAAAATCATTCAGAATTTTCACATCCAAATTTTGAGATTAACATTTCACATCAGCGAAGAGATAAAGGCATTTGTCTCAATCAGTTTTCACCTCACTGCCTTCCAGGCAGCAATCCGCCGGGCTACGGTGCAGCGTCTCTTCACCCCAGTGTTGGTGGGCACAGCGCTGAAGAACAAAGGTGTCCAGCCTCTACTGGACGCCGTCCTGGATTACCTGCCCAACCCCAGTGAAGTCAAAAACTACGCCATCCTCAATGAAGAGTGAGTATGAAGAGGAACGTCAGTTTGCATGCAAAGTGTCCTGAAACTGTAGATTTAAATCAAAATCAGATTAAAAGTTGTTTGTTTTTTTTTTCCACTAACATTGGCGGGTTTTTCCACTCTGTTAGAGATTCCACTGAAACCAAAAAGATTCAAATGGACCCAACGAGAGACTCTGCAAACCCCTACGTTGGTCTGGCTTTCAAACTGGAGGTGATTCAGTTTGACAGAGAGCATCTGTTCTGTCTCATGTCCTCGTGATCTCTCTATTTCTGCACATTTGTGCAATAGAAATACTTCAGTTTGCCATGTTCTGCTATTTCCTGTCTTTCAGGCCGGGAGGTTTGGTCAGCTGACGTACATACGAGTGTACCAAGGCTGTCTGAAGAAGGGAGAATATATTTACAACACACGCACAAGCAAGAAAGTCAGAGTTCAGAGGCTCGTGCGTCTTCATGCTGATCAGATGGAGGTGAGAGCAAACCGGCGTTGCGTCAGCAGGCTGTGAGAGGTCACAGTTTTCCATCTGTGGTTTGCACATTAAACAGCAGAGCAGCATGACTGGTCAGAAAGATTGGGTTCCTCTTTTTGGCTTTAATCAAGTGTGTAGATATCAACCACATCCCCTGTGACACCAAAACAACATGTTTGCACCCATCTTCTATCAAAACAAGATGTGAAACTGTTTTTTAGTCATTCCTATCATCATTTTTAAAAAACAATCATCCTGCTTTTTGTGCTCTCTCTCTCTGCTTTGAAAGGATGTGGATGAGGTTTATGCGGGAGATATCTGTGCCCTGTTTGGAATCGACTGTGCCAGCGGAGACACTTTCACATCCAAGACAACTGCTGACCTGTCCATGGTAAGAAGCAAAGGACACCCGAAAGACAAAGAAACCTGCTTCTTTTTAAAGTGTTTTTGTGCCTCATGAGAAGCATCTTCATTTGATGTCAATTTTTAACACCCACAGGAGTCCATTCACATCCCTGAACCTGTCATTTCCATGGCGATGAAGCCAGCCAACAAGGTAAAAATACTCGTTTAACCTGAAAGACGTGCCTTTTATTATAACTCTAGTCTTAAATCCACCTCTTTGTCACTCCCTCTTATTATTAATTCCTCTTGTGCGACTGAACAGAACGACCTGGATAAATTCTCTAAAGGAATCAACCGTTTCACCAGAGAAGACCCGACGTTTAGAGTGCATTATGACACTGAGAGCAAAGAAACCATCATCTCAGGCATGGGCGAGCTGCATCTGGAAATCTACTCACAGGTACTCAGACAGGTTGCACGTTTCATGGGACATCTCATCAAATCCATTATATAACGTGGGGATAATTATTTCATCTCCCTGCTGAATCTGTAAGTTTACTCACTTAAAAAGAAACAAACGGGCTTGGATTGGTCTTGTAGTCCATTCCAGCCTCGTGCAGGTCCACACTCTTCTCCCTGTTGTGCATTGGAAAGAAACTGATTGTGTGGACAGGTGTGCTTTAAACACACAAGTTGATATCAGGAGTCTGTAATTGATTGACTGATTGTAATCTGTGTGCCCAGTTTGGATGAAGGGGATCGAATACTTGTTTCGCTCAAGGACATTCAAATCAATTTCTAATGTTTATGTAACAGATTTGTTCCGTCTCTCTACTTTAGAAACTACTAGAAAAATTAGGCTGTTAATTTCTTTGTGAGCAAACTAACAAATTCAGTGAGGGAATCAAATAATTTAGTGAGTGTCTTTGGCCTTACCAGCGTTGCTTTATCTCAGGCTAATTTTGGAGTTTGGAGTAAAGTACTTCAGTAGTATTTCCATGAAGGCTTTAATTCTGCAAATTAACAGATCTCTGTTCTGAGTAACCTTTATGATCTAATCCAAGTTTATTTTTGCTCTTTTTCTCTCAGAGGATGGAGAGGGAATACAACTGCCCCTGTGTGATGGGAAAACCCAAAGTAGCTTTCAGAGAGACTATCACCAGTCCCGTACCGTACGTCCTGATAGTCTTTGTCCTTACGCGCACGCACATACAAGCACGCACAAAATACTTTGTCATTGTAAACAGTTTATTTAAGCTAAAATAGACCAAACACAGACATTTAAAACAATTTCAGTATATCATATACTTATGAGTTAAAGCATTTAAGAGTGTAAATTCTAGGTTTCAGCAGTAGATCTGTGCCTAGTGCTTGTAGCATCATCATGAAAAAACAACAACAAAAAAAACCCATTTATGCGCCAATATTTGACCCCACAAGATGTGAGGACAAATAAGTGGTCTTGGCTGTGTGATGAACACCCACAGATTAGTTAGTCTTTGGAGATTTTTCCCTTTCATGGCGGTGAGGCAGCCGCTTCATCTGCACCACTTTAACCCCCTCTGCAGGAGACCAGGTAAACAGCATCTTCCAGTGAATGATTTCCTGTATCGGCACAGAAAAATGTCAGATCAGCGAGATCCCTGGATGCAAAAATGTGGCTCAGATTGAATAGCAAAGTTTAGCATGAGTGCAGTAAAGTGCATGTTTAATTTACTCCAACACACCACAAGTACCAAATCTATTAGGATTATAAAAAGTTTTATTTTAGCATTTCAGGCTTTTTAAAGGCATTTTTTAGCCAAGTGTCTACCTGGGACACCACTTCATGCAGCAGTGTGTGACAGTCAAACTCCAGGTGGTCCTCCTCAGTTGTCTGTAGGAAACAAAACAAAAAAATTTTTTTTAAAGGCTTAATACATTTGTTTATATGGCCGACATAACCTGTCTTGTTTTACCACATGAAGGACTTTTATTGACAATCTGTATGTATTCAGTAAATCGTGCAGACATGGGGCTTAAGGGGGGGGGGGCGTGATCAATTTCTTATAATAAGCTCATATTTAAATTTTTGTAAAGCACCTACCAGCTGAGTGATGTTGGCCACCTGAGCCACGTTGTACAGAGTGTTTTCAGTGGATTCATTCAGCATGATGAAGCTGGAGGCCAGAATGCCCAGATGCCAAAAAGGCTTCATGTCGGGCTCGATGTGACCGTGGCTGTCTGAGGGAAGTTTAGAGTTCTCAGTTACGTCTCATCTCTCAAGCGTCCTGCGTTCATGATGACAGCACTTGTGTTGTCAATGTTTAGAGGAACACCGCAGCACCGACAGTGTTGAAATGTCTGAACGCAACTGTTGTGCAAAATCTGACTTTCAGTGTTGATTGGGTGGAACTGCAGTAGCTTGGACAGTTAAGCCTGTTTTATTGGACTTACCTGGTAAGTACTGTGCAGACATCAGGGTTTGGTTGGTCTTGTATTTTTGGTATAGAGCCTCTTCTTGAGCTTTAATGTCAATTTTAAGGAGCTCCTCAAGCGAGGCTTTGACTTCAGGTGGCTGTTGCCCTTTTCCTTTTGGAAAGAAAAGCTCTGCAGAGCAAGTCTGTGTAGTCTGAAGGAGTTAAACAAAACAAAGTTAGCAAAAAACGAATAGTAAAGGCATTCTTAGTGAGCAAGAAATGGGAGTGGATGTAGCCCAGATGAGTCGAGGTTGCACCACACCATCATACAAGCTAACATAAGCCTCCTTTTATAGGCTGTTTAGTCATTCTTGTCAGACCTGCTCACACTAAGCCAGACGCTGTGAGATTGTTTACCATACCTAAGATTTATTTGTAGGATCTTTCAATAGGCAGCAGCAAACACAGATAACGCTGTGTTTGGGAGTGGGTGAAGACATTTATTCAGATTACCTCCACCCTATTTGAGAGGTGGATCATTACTCTTTGTGGTTCTTAAGAAGCTGCAGCTGCACCCCCCCTCCCTCCTCCACCATTATGTCTTTTTTCCTCACATTGTGGTTAAAAGAAAAAGAGAAAAAAGAAAGTCCTACATTGGTTATGATATCATTCACCGAGAGCTCCAGCTGATACTTTCTTCCGGAGTCTGCCACATCCTGAAAGAAAAATTGGAAATTCAAGTTGTTGTTGTTGTTTTTTATTTACAGTGGCATATTCACATATTTCAGTGTTGAAGGTCAGCTGACCTCTGCGTTCCCACTGTGGACCGTCTGCACTCCGATCAGCCTGAATGGTGAACCGTACCGGGTGTTGAGGTAGTGTTGGACCACCTGAGCTGCCCTCCTGGCAGGGTAGTGATTTGGGTTCAGCTCGCCAGTTGCCATCACATCCTCCTCGGCTCCCTCCTCTGTCCGTGCCTTTATCTGTGGGTGGAAAGTGGAGGGAGAGGGAAAAGGAGTGAATGAGAACAGAAGATGGTTATTGTGCAGGGCTTCCAGTTCCTGGAGGACTTTGATCTTTAGGTGTGAGCAGCTATGTAGACAAACACAGCTTTGCACACAACAGCCACTGAGCAATACAGGAAAGAAACCATGTGTTTTCTTACAGGGTGAAGTGATACGCAGCTGTGAAGTGTCCCAAACTGAATTAAAGTGGGGAGTGAATCTCTGCCAACTGGAATGTTTTTTCCCCTCACAGTCGGTGTTCCGAGTCAGCTGCTCCTCGCGCAAATGGAAAGATAACTTCCCACTTCCTCTGACAGTAGAGTTCACTGAGGACTGCCCCTTTTTAAAGAGACAGAGCCCTTTTTAACACTTCCTCCTGACTTTAAAAAAAAAAAAAAAAGCAGCGCTTTACAGCAAACAGACCTCTGCAAATGTTTGCAACTTAGTAAAGTAGGTCAAATTTGGTTATATAGTAATGGAGAGTTTCAGCTTCAGTTAAAATATGAAGGAAATGTTCACATTTTAGTGGATAGAGCTGGAGCTTAAGTATACTTGGTATTGGTACAATCTTATATTTGGAGTAAATTAGAGATCCCCAACAGACATATTTATAAATGCAATTTCATCAATCATCAGAAGTACTGAATAGTTAAAGTTACATCTCATCTTTCCTCATTAAAACAGCCTAGGATATGCAAATACTTTGTTATAAACCCAAAATAAAACTGTACATTCCAGTACTTAAACCTACTTTAGTTTCTTAAGAGTATTCTTGGTTATGGTGGTTCTTTGATTTGATTGGTGCATACATTTGGATCATCTACTTCCTGTTGTGTCGCTCTATGTTAACAAGTGTTCCCCCCACTCTCTCGTAGATTTGACTTCACCCATAAGAAGCAGAGTGGCGGCTCCGGGCAGTACGGTAAAGTCATCGGGGTCCTCGAGCCTCTCGAGTCAGACCATTACACCAAACTGGAGTTTGAAGATCAAACTGTTGGAACCAACGTCCCAAAGCAGTTTGTGCCAGCTGTTGAAAAGGCATGCAAACACTTTCACGTGGTCTCACAGAATAAGTTTTAAACACAAGTGGAAGCGATTCCAAATTTAAAGTCTCGATTTTCTCCCTCCTTCCCCCATCGTGCTGCAGGGCTTCAAGGACGCCTGTGAGAAGGGCCCTCTGAGCGGGCACAAGATCTCAGGAGTCCGATTCCTCCTGGAAGACGGAGCGCACCACATGGTCGACTCCAATGAGATCTCCTTTATCCGCGCAGGAGAGGGCGCTCTAAAACAAGGTGAGGACGCCCTTCTGTTTGTTTTTTCCATTTGTGTCCGATTCAGCTGAAAAATATCTGGTTTATGTTGCCGCTGGGTTCACCGTTTTCTCCACAGCTATGGAAAAGGCCAACGCAGTGATCCTGGAGCCAATCATGTCCGTGGAAGTCGTTGCACCCCAGGAGTTTCAAGGAGCCGTCATTGCTGGAGTAAACCGCCGCCACGGCGTCATCACAGGACAGGATGGGGGTGAAGGATACTTCACTCTTTATGCTGATGTAAGTCCAGTAAATATAAACGATACAGTGCTTATCTCCAGTTTCACCCGCTTTCTTGTCCTGCTTTAACTCGAATGTCATCCTGTTTGTTCCAACAGATCCCACTAAATGACATGTTTGGTTACGCCACAGAGCTGCGCTCTTGTACTGAGGTAAGTTCAAAAACATACAAAACCTGACGGTCAGGTAATGTTGAGGAATGAGTTCAATTAAAGTTTGTTTTTCAAATGATATCATAGACCATATGGTAGGTGTTTAATATGAGGTAAAGCCTCCTGTGGATGTGGTGAAAGTGGTCACTCGTCTGTGCAAAGACTGTATAAGTATTCAATCTGTTGTCAAAGAACTGCCCTCCATTTTTGGACATTTGCAGCGGTTGCGTTTGGCTCTGATAAGCATGCTGATCCTGCATGTCCCAGTCATCCTCGACAGGAAACTTGTTACAACATAATGCTGGTCAAGGAAGCATCTGGATATGCTCCTCATCCAGGAGGGCCTGCACTACTCTGGCAGCGTGGAGGGGTGGGGGACATCTTTCTGCTGAACTAGCTGCAGGGTGGGGGTACTGCCATAACAATGACTGGAGCTCATCTCAGGACGTCTGTCCAGTCACATTTCCATCAAGAACAATCAGATCAGAGCTGGTGCTCTAAGCAGAGGCTTGAACACGCATGTATGACAGTATGCAGTCTGCTGAAGCCTCCGCCTGCTATGTAGCCCATTTGTGCTACTTTGATAGCCTACAGCTGGAGTTCACAGTAAAAACTGGAGGCTTCTTGGATGAGTGCGTCAAGTGTGTTGATCAGGTCCTGGATTTTGGCAACTAGATATGGTTCAAAGAATTTTTAGCGAGAAAGATTAGATGGATTGGAGATGTGCACGGACAAAAATAGAGGAAATTCTTGGAATCAGACATGGTTTGTAGAAGAAGACAGCTGAATTGCTAACATGTTGTGTCATTGTTTATTCAGGGGAAAGGAGAGTACACCATGGAGTACAGCAGATATCAGCCCTGCCTGCCCGCCGCACAAGAAGAACTCATCCACAAATACTTGGAGGCTACAGGACAGCTGCCAGCGAAGAAGAACAAGTGGAAGAGCTGAACTCATCATTTTCTCCTCATCTTCCACCACGGCTCTACACAAAAACAAGATTTTACTTTCCTTTAGTTGTTTAATCCCCCCTCCTAATGTCTGCCTCACGTGGAAAGACTATTTATTACCTGCATTTTAGCAACAGTTAAGTCTGCAGGCAGCGTTTAAGCTCAGAGTTTTGACTTGAGCTTATAATGGCTTTTGTACTATGTACAGAAAGGTCTTTATGTTATAATGATTGCAACAAAGACGTATTACCTTCAAGTGTACTTGCATGAGTGTGTGTCAGTCATTGCACAATAACATCTTGGAAACATTTCATCCCTCCCTTCAAATCCAGCTACTAAGCAACACAAACCACAGCACAACAGTCGTCCACCGGGTTGCTCCTCACCTGCTCAGATTCATCCGCCGTCTCAGGTATGCTGTTGGGATGAGCTGACGTGTCCGCTGAGGCAGTCGGAGGGCTGATTGTCACGTCGGGAATCCCACTTACTCCCATTAACACAGCCAGAACGACGACGAGCCTCATCATTTCAAACGGACGCTGGGAGAAAACAGTAACGACTTCAGTGGAAGAGCGCAGGCGGGGAAATGACTGTCCTGTGAGAGTGGAGTTATGTAAAGAGGAGGAGGAAGCAGAGAGAAGAGACTGTCCAGATCCTGCTGTCTTCCTGCAGCAATCTGTATCCAAACAAACTGCTCCACTTTATCTGCTGTGCTCTCAAGCTGCAGGTGTGATTAATCAGAAAGCTTGGCGCTGGGCTGCTGTTTGTCACTTAAATTTGGGGGAGGAAGACTTTTACTTTGCCAGATTAAACATGTTTCTGCCCAATATCAGCTTGCCAAAGGAAAAACTGAAAAAATGTCTAAAACTAGGTGGTCTGCACTTCACATTTTGTGAACAATAATTTTTTTTTAATAAAACAAATGCTTTTGTTGACCTTGAAAGCCATAGTTCAGGAAACACATTTGGGACGTCCCCACAGACGTCACTGTAAGATTGTTTCTGTCGACTTTTATCCCGTTAACTGACTGGGAGAGGAAAAAGAACAGATTGGACACAGACCTGTGGGACAAAATGGACTGTTGCAAAGAATAATCTGACACTAATTCACAGGAACAACCCTGATAGCATGTTCTAGCTCCTGGGTTTGCTATCTAAAAGCTCTGGCTCCCATTTGACTCATTGTGTTTGTTCACGGATTAATCAATGAAATGGAAAATTAAATACTGCTTTTCAACAGCTGCCATTCTTAAATATTCAGTTTACTGACGGCAAATGAACGATAATGGTTGCATATTAATTTTCCATTGACTGGAAAAACAAACAACCCACTTCCACCGGACAGCAAAGGAAAATGTCTGGTTCTGGGAAGATTGCAACAAAAACAACACAATACTTTAGGAAGTGAAAGATTTTTATTGCACGCCTTCAAATTAAAACGTGACACATCAGAAAAATCTATTTTGTCACTTGTGTGCACGATGTGATGGAAAATATGGTGGACAGAAGCTCAGCGAGTGCTCCACCTTCTCAGTGTCTGTCCAACACTTCAGCTCAGTCCTGAATTCTTTTCCTCTGTGAACTTGAATGTTTACTTTTTATCCAAGTGACAGTTATGACCTGAGACGCTGAGCTACTGCTCAGACTCAACAGGCCTCAGTTGGTATGTTAAAGTTCATAATAGCATAATTAGAAAAAGACTGAACAAGTACAATACAGCTTGGTTGGAAGGGTTTCCAGAAGTCTCTTGCTTCTAAAAAGAAGGCAGCACAGCTTAGGTTTGCAAAGCTGCATCTGAATAAGAACAAGAACAATGTGCTTTGAACAGATGGAGATGTTTGATCATAATGCACATAAAGCACCACGTTGGGACAAAACCCAGAAACCTCATGCCAGCTGTGACCACAGTGGTGGAGGGATGGGGAAAACTGAGCGATGTCTTTAGAGTTTTATCTTCCTTTTGCAGACCTGAGGTGCTTCAGTGAAGTGTTAGCTCTATATTTGTGTCAAAATCTGAATTTTATGAAATCTGAGAACATTTCAGTCTGCACAGGTCCAAATAAGTGAAGCATAATATAGGAAACAGTTAATAAATGACTTGTATCACAAGTTTAAAATCTACATTAAGACACAGAGCACATCTCAGCCAGCTTGCTCTTCTTCCTCCTCTTCTTCACAGGAGTCACCTGTTGGGAAACTGCTGCACTTTGAGCATCATGTCTACAGCTCCCCCCCTGCTGTTTTCTGTGTCCTTCGTTGTTTGTTTCCAGCCAGACGTCCCGGGGCAGATTATCGATGAGCTCGTAGAGGGTGAAGATGCTGAAGCAGATTTCGTCGTAAGCTGTTTTGGTACCACACTCAAACAGGCAGGCGAAGGCCACAGCAGGTGGGGCTCCAGGTGAGGGCGACAGCTCCAGGTAGGCCAGGTCAGAGTATGCGCTCGGCCCATCATAGATCACCCAGGGGCCACGCCAGCTGTCTGGATCACGGGGGAAAAGGCTGAGGAACAAGCCCAGGTTTTTGCGTGCAGTCGTCCATGTTGGGTGGGAATATACTACCCACGTAGGAGTCAGGAAATCCGGAGGGGCTTCATGAGGAGGTGGGATGGAGCTGGTGGTGCTGGAGCTGTTTGCTGACACTGAAAAGGCTACAGAGCTGGTACTCGACTTGGAGAGACTGGACTCTGTGGTGCAGGATGTCCAGTGTCTGGAGAGCCGTACAGGTCGCTGTAAATCGTTGCTAAGACTCTGACACAGATTTAACGGGGCAGGAAATCCAATAATACTCCCATGACAACCATTTCGAGGCTCCACCAACCGCTGCACCAGCTGCCCCTCCTGAAACACGGCTCCATCATCCAGACTGAGGGCCTGCACTCTGTACCCGAGAGGGCTTCGAGCATTACAGTATAACACGTTAGTCCCATCCTCTTCGTCCACAGACACCATCTGACACTCCACGGTCTCTGGTCCTGGGACCGCCTCTCCAAAGCGCCAGGTTCTCCCGTGGGTGTCACTGTGAAAGCAGAATGAGTGGGGAGTGGTCTGGCAGAGGTGGCCGAAGCACTCTTTGCACTCGATGTGGTAGGCGTAGGCAGGAATGAGCAAACGGCCCGACTTCAGCTGGATGCCGTGGCCCGGGCCGAGAGCGAAGGTGGCCCATTCTGCCAGGAAGGAAGCAGAATTGGGACTGTGGATTTTGTCATCTTGTGACTCTTACTTAGATCTTTTTGTTGAAGACAAAGAGGCTGTTTCCAATTTAACTGGAGATAAATAATACCACAATGCTTTTTCGAATGAGCCTCACCTTTAATAGTGTCTCCTATGACCTTCTTGGTGAGGTCGGTGACGGGACTCCAGGTGTCGCCATCATCAGTGCTGGAGACGTAGCACAGTCTGGTCACGTTCTTCCCTGTCACCAGCTGATAGGACTCTGAGGTGTGACCCAGAACAGCGATGAAGAACAGAAAGAGAGTGCCCGTGAACTCATCGTAGACCGGGCACGGGTTCATGGATCGGTGGCCTGGCAGGAAAGCAGTGCCCAGAACACGGATGTCCTCCCACTGCAGACAAACGACGATTGAGAAGAATCACAGGAGACACAAGAAATGATGCTTCTCACGTCTGTTTGATTTTACTTAAAATGCCTGTTCAGTCAAATTACAAAACAAGAGTTAAAAAAAAGATTTTAATTATTTAATTTTTTTTTACAAACTTCATATGCGACTGGGGAGAGTGCCCGCCCTATGGAAGACATCCTGCATCGTCCCGGTCCCCAAAAAGAACCGGCCCAATGAGCTGAATGACTTCCGACCGGTGGCACTGACGTCACATCTTATGAAGACTCTAGAGCGGCTCTTCCTCAACCTCCTCCGACCACAGGTACAACATGCCCAGGACCCACTACAGTTTGCATACAAGGCGGGTGTCGGAGTGGAGGATGCCATCCTGTACCTCCTACACAGAGCCCACTCACACCTGGATGGGGGAAAAGGCACGGTCAGGATCCTGTTTCTTGACTTTTCCAGTGCCTTTAATACCATCCGGCCCTGTATGCTTCAGGAAAAACTGAACAGGATGGAGGTGGACCCCTGCCTGGTGGCTTGGATCTCCGACTACCTCACCGACAGACCACAGTACGTCAGGCTGAAGGACATCACGTCTGACACAGTGGTCAGCAGCACAGGAGCACCACAGGGAACTGTGCTGTCCCCTCTTCTCTTCACCCTGTACACCTCTGACTTCTGCTACAACTCTGAATTATGCCACATTCAGAAGTTTGCAGATGACACGGCCATCATGGGGTGTATCTGGGCTGATCAGGAAGAGGAGTACAGAAGTCTGGTGAGGAACTTTGTCGCATGGAGTCACACAAACCACCTGCAACTCAACACCTCAAAGACTAAGGAACTGGTTGTGGACTTCGGGAGGTCCAGAGAAGGTCCACTGCCGGTTCAGATAGAGGGGGAGGAGGTGGAGGTGGTCAACAAGTACAAGTACCTCGGGCTGTGGGTGGACAATAAACTGGACTGGTCATGCAACACAGAGCACCTGTATAAAAAAGCCCAAAGCCGACTGTACTTCCTCAGGAGGCTGAGGTCTTTTAACATCTGCAGGAAGCTCCTGAGGATGTTTTACCAGTCAGTGGTTGCTGGAGTACTTTTCTATGCTGTGGTGTGCTGGGGGAGCAGCACAGCAAAGAAGGACTCATCCAGGCTGGAGAAACTGATCAGGAGGGCTAGCTCTGTGGTCGGCATGAAGCTGGACACTCTGGTGACAGTGGCAGAGAAAAGGACATTAAAGAAACTGCTGGACATTATGAACAATGCTGGGCATCCTCTGCACACGGCCATTAACAACCAGAAGAGTCTGTTCAGTGACAGGTTGCTTCTCCCCAAGACAAGAACTAACAGACTTAAAAACTCCTTTGTCCCACACGCCATCAGACTGTTTAACTCCTCTCTGGAGGGGAGAGGGAGGGGAAACAGGAGGACAAAGGAGGGGGGAACAACTAAGCTGTAGTGCCTCTGCACCTCACTGTACAATACCTTGTGCAATACTTTTTGTAAATAGTCAACAGTGCAATAGACTCAATACTTGAAATGTGCAATTCACTTGTATTTTTATTTTTTATTCCTATTTATTCTATTTATCCCCTTTGTATATTTTATTTATATTTGTCTCTGTATTTATATATGTGTGTGTGTGTGTGTGTGTGTGTGTGTGTGTGTGTGTGTGTGTGTGTGTGTGTGTGTGTGTGTGTGTGTGTGTGTGTGTATATATATATATATATATAACAATTCTGTAACTGTAACTTCGGTCGTTGCTGTGCTTTTTTTTGGAAGTCGAATTTCCCAGAGGAACCCACCCGAGGGATTAATAAAGTTCTATCTTATCTTATCTTATCTTATCTTATATTTAGAGGATTATAGAATCTGAAAATTACATTTAAAGTCTGTTATTGTTTTTTATTTTTGTACTTTATCAGCCACACTTGGTTAAAATACTTGAATAAAATCTTCAGTATATTTATTTTTTATTGTACCACTTATATTTGCACTGAATGATATTAAATCATTATAGGTGCCATAAAACTTGCTTTACAGTCTGATTTAATTCGTTGAATCTAAAACAAGACTATCAAAATTTTCCCAACTCACTGTTACTTTGTAAAGTCACTATTTTTCTTATTATAACCTGTTAAAATATTGACCTTTTCTTCCTACATTTGTTTACTTTTCTGCCTATGTCAGGCTATAGATTTTAGAAGAAGTACTTGTTATCAAACTTCTGATTGTAAAAATGTACTTAAGCTCCAGTATTTATATGTGCACAAGTTTTAATTGTACAGCCCTGAGCCAGTGAGCAT